>NC_091399.1:36586226-36631226 GCF_032191515.1 Phaenicophaeus curvirostris
GCCATTCCTCCACCCAATTATTATTTCTAGATGTCCAGCAAGGTAGCAGGATACTTTACGAGTGCAGAAGACAAAGGCTGTCCCTGGGAGGTGGCAGCAGCAGCCACACGAAAGCAATGGAAGCAATGCATAGCTAGCATAGCTGGCATTGCTAGGCTGTGTGCCAACCTGAGATCTCAAAATACATTTCCTTATCCCCATTTCGCTGATGGGAGACTGAGGCACAGAGAGATTTTTGCAAGCTCTACAAGCTCACAGACACCTAGGAATAATAATTCTAAAAATGCTCTTCAAACTTTCAGCCATCTGTGCAGAGTTTCAGTGTAATTTCCCAATTTAAAAAATAATGGCCATCTTCCCTTGGAAGAGTTTTAACACCACCTAGTTCTTCCTATCTTTTGAGCAGACTTGACATTTGGCAGAGTAGTGATCAAGGGTATATGTTCTGGCATTCCCACAAAAGCCCATCTAAAGTTGGTTGAGTTACAAGCATTTGGAAAAAAATAATCAGTCTACACAAGCTCAGGAGGCATTTAAATCTCTCTAAATTTCATGAAGATTCCACTTATGCTGGGCATAGATCCAGCTTGGATGCTCCATGGTTGCTACTATGAAAGCTTCAGGTAGTGCCAGGTACAGAGACTAGGCTGAAAAACCCAGCAGTGAAGAGATTGTCCTTCACGATCTCCAGGAGCTGACCCTGCCTCTCTCCAACAGGACTGGGCACCGGGGGGATGGAAGGTGTTTAATTTGCTTGCATGGGGTAACAAGAGATGGGTGGCTGGAGAACGTGTTTGCTACAAGAGAGAGTCTGGAGTAGGGTTAACTGGGTCAAATCTAGGAATAGTGCAAAACACCTATGTCACAGCCACCACATCGTAACCCATCGTGTAATCCCTTTCTTCATGCATTTCTGCCTAAGTCAGAAAAGTCTGGCTCACTGAAAGAAACTTTTCCCTAGATCCTGAAACAAGATCTTGTTGTCTGTTTCTTGTGAGGAAACATTCTGGAAAGTAAAATTGACCACGTGTTGCTCCATGTGCATCCCGACACATTACTATTACTACAATTTTTTCTGTTTGCTTTGTGTGGTGGACTTCAGGGTTTCGTTTGCTGATGATCCACATAACCATCTGTAGGCCACCACATACTGTTTCGGAGTTTATGTCATTTTGTTTTCTTTAAGAAAAATAAACTAGGAAAGCCCACAAGTGTTTCTGAAAAGGCAAAAGCCTAAATTAATAAAACGTTAAAACATATTAAAAAATCCCGGAAGAAAACAATTCCAAGTCACCTCCAGAGCAAGTTAAATCTCTGTATTGCCTCAGGCAGGCATCCCATGGAAAACCCACAATGAGGTGATGAGATAATGATAACAGGGGCTGAATGAGGCACAAGTGAGTGGAACTAGAATCGTTCAGAAAGTTTCAATATGCTTTCCCTAGCTTAAATATTTCTCATTATGGAACTTCAATAGTGAACTTTTGGTATAATGTGTGCACATGAATGTATTTCACATCCAATAGCTATAGAATAATATATGATTAACATACGTATGAATCTACATCTGTTCATCTATGGTAGGTCAGGCCAGTGGTATAAAAAAAATGCAACTTCCAACACATAACACTCCAGGGTTGGGATACTGTTTTTATTATTATATCACATCAGCCAACAGGGGTAAATTCTGGGCTTTAAAACTGCAGAAATGTCCTTGTAAGATATCAGGGAAGCGTAAGATTTTCTCTGAGCTTTCAAGGACAAAGGAGAGCTTTCTGCAGGGAGAAAAAATCCACAGGGCTACTAAAGGAGTGCTGAAGGTCACCTTCAGATCACGTTTTCTGAAGATACTTTGTCTGGGGAGCCTCATCCTGCAGTTGAAATCATGTGGTGAAAGCTGGCATGGCTGAGGGATCCCACTCAAGTCAACAATTGCAATGCACGGCTGCGAGTTCCTGCTCACCTGGTTGTGATTGCTGAATTAATTGGTCAGAAGGCAACAAAGAGCACTGGTCTTCAGGAGAGCTGCTCTGGACTCCTGGATACTTCCAGTTCATAATGCAGAAAAATCTTCCTGAAGTGCCCAAATCAGACAGCAGAAAATCTGGGGGATAGCAGTATGAAATGTGCTGCCCCTTTCCCTCCTAGAGTTGAAAGAAAAATATTTAAACTATTGAAATAAAAACATGAGTTGTCATTAAAATTCATGGAGTATGTATTTATTCCCCATAAAAAGTTAGAATTGGACGTTGCAAGGCTGCTCCATAAAAAAAATTGCTTCTTCTCTTGGTACTCAGCATTTTTCTTCATGGGACTTTTCCATCAAAGCCTCAAAGCATATTATTTAAAATACCCATTCCCTGCCATCTCCCTCCAAGTAACTGAATGCCAACTGGGTTTCACGCCCTGGGAGAAATTTGAAGCACTTCACTATGTGGTGAAGAGCTTCAGATACCTCCTGGGGACTTTTAGGAGCAACAGTAATGGAAACCTCAAAGAATCTATAAGTTAGTTTGCCAAACATCCAGTCCATTTCTTTCTGCCTGCTCCATGAACAGTCCTGTTTGACCAGGCCCCATGACTCCAGATGGAGCTCATCTTGCCATGTTTTCTATTCAGAATTTGAATAGACAAAGCCAGAAGGTTCAAATCCCAACATACAAAGGCATCATATAGTTCAAATTACAGTATATAATGTTTTGGTGCTTTGCCCTGCCACTGAACACACAGCCGTGTGCTAGGTCCTGTGGTTACCCAAACGACACAAGGAAAGTTCTTGCTGTCTTGAAGGGTTAGAGCCTCCATCTCTATACAGGAGAGGTCAGTTCTGTAAATGCTTAGGGAAAGAGGAAATGCCTTCAGGTTTTAGACATTCTAGGCACCAAGATTAGGTGACAGAAGAATTACAATTGGATCGAGTTGCTTGGATCACAGTTTTGGGTGCTATGAAACACTTCAAGGATTCTCTCTGGACAATGAATGGCTTTTATTCCCATTGGACCTCACTAACTTCTGAAAATCTCCACCTTCTTCCTTTTCCCTCAGCCCCATCAGTGGCACGTGCCTTGGCACAAAGAATGAAAGAGGTCCCTTCATTAAGCTAATGACTCTTTTTTCCGTACTGCCTCCTCAGTCCTGGTAGCCCAAGATTCTGTGCTCCTTTGACTTGTGTTTCCCCATCTGCTGTCTTCATTCTCGGTAGTTGCATTTCTGTCTGATGCTGACCACATCGGAGCCATTTATCTCGATAAGATGGCTAATTCGCCTTGTCTGGTAGATAAGAAGTGCCAGTCAGGATCTCTGTGACACCTATATAAATTCAGATTAAACTGATTTTTAGAAGCAGAAGGAGCATTTGACCTGAAACCTTTAGGGGTTTCAGGCTTGTTGCCTAAATCACAGTGTGGCTAATTTACATTGCAATATATAGGATCTCATTTTGTGGGTCTGCATATGGTTTGAGTAAACATTGGTGTTACTAGCACTTGCTAGAATAAAAGGGATACTTCTCTGGATGATGCTTTCACTATGAAAGCTAGAAATAGGAAAAAAAAAGAAACTCACAGAATTGTTCTGATAAGTTTTCTTTTTTTTTCTTTTTTTTTTTTTCATTTTTATAAGAAGCACAGTGAACTCCAGCAACGGAGACAGGGCTGATGTCAATGGCTGCCTGCATTTGTCATGTCCTCTTGAACTCTAAGACAAGTAAATGTCAGTAACTACTGCAAAACCTGCAAAAAACCCCACGGAAGATGCTTTGGCCAGAGCTCAGTATCTACGTATTTTTTACCAAGTCTGAAAAAATTATTAGCAATTCTTTTATTCGTGGAAATGCTCAACATCCATTTTATCAGTCAGTCTTTAGATTTCTCTGATGAGCTAAGGAAATAAATATAACTCACCTTCTGGGAAGAGAGTAAGTAAAGAACTGACCAATGTAGAGAAAGCAGCAATAGTGGAGGTCAAGTCTATATTTAAGGGCTTCAGCCTGAAACTCAGCCTTAAATGCATCCTCTCTGAAATGTTCTTAACATAAAGTAGCACAAAACCTGGTAATCTCAAATTTTTGTTATTGTAGTCATGCTTTCTAATGGCATGATTTTTACAATTGTATGCCCTGTTTTCTCATCGAGTGTGCAGATAGAATTTAAATATTACCACCCTGATACAAACCCCAACCCAATTCTAAATATTAGAAGACAAAGTTTAGCAGTGTGAGAACAAAATTTAGCTCACTGTTGTTATGGTCATCTGTGGTACTTCTGTCTTGCCATCCATTGTTAAGAAGTAGATATACAGACGTTCATCAGAATGGTCATAAACGTTGATGCTAGGCCAGTGATGATGCTGCACAAACCAAGAAGCATTTTACATTTTTTGCAGTGTCAGTACATATGGTCTTAATAACTCAAAACAATATTTGAGCCCAACCAGGGCTGGTGACCTCACAGCTCTGTTTCTATCCATGTTTTCTCACAATGTTGATTTTTTATTTAATATGGTTCTGACTGAACTACTTTGCAGTGAGGAGGCAGCCAAAACCCTAAAAGAGATAAGCATTCATTTGGATGGACCTTACTTGTAGTGTAATTTGTAGCGCATCCTACAATACCTTGAGTCCATAGTTTCCACCTTTTTGCTTTCACTTCCTACTTATGCCCCAGGTCTTTATTTAATCCTTCTTTCTAGCTTTGACCCATTAACTATTATGCCCTGCCAGCATGTAGCTAACTGGCCAGGTAATCACATCAAGGTTCTAGTTAAATTTTGATGTGAGTATAGTAAGGGGCATGATTTTAGACAAGACTGCACTCATGTAAGAGCCTGTTGGGATGGAGGCAGAGGTGAGGAGCAAAGTAGTAGGTGTCCAGGTTCAGAAATGCACTGAAAATATGAATACCTCTTCCTGCAAGGCAGAGGGAGGAATCTCGGTCTGACATATTCCTTTCCACCTACACTTGACGGGTGGCATTTGAGTAAGTTGCATCAGGCCAGCAAGAACAAAGACGACCTAAGTTTTAAGCTGAAGTCAGTGAGATACAGGACAGACCATCAGCTTCGAACAGGCTTCAGTTTAAGTTGTAATTTAAATATATGGAAAAGATATTTTCAGGTTTTTGTCTTAAGCTTGGGCCACTGGACAGGCTAGAAGTTAAAACTCACCACAGCTGAGTAAGTGGTCAGACCCTCTTGCTCCTCAGAGTGTGTGTAACTACAGGCAGGAGAGATTTCCAGGTTATGACTAATGGCATCATCTCCTCTACTGTGGAGGAGAGCTGGTATATAAAGAAGTTTGGTTTGCTTCAGCTAAGGGCTCTTAGTTTGGGTCTCTTCGCTTAGCTTCTCTCTTACTCCTCACTTGACATCCTCTACATGGACCCAACAGACACTTTACATGGAGGAGCAGTATAACAAGCCAACAAATTACACATTCATGTTAAGTTCTTAAAAAGGAAAGGAACAGATCAGGATTGGCATTATAGCTGTTGTGCATTAATATTTAAGCATACAACCCTCCTTGCAGCCTGTCATACTGTCATCTGCAACACTGTCCTCCGTCCAAACCCTCTTTAAATCTTGCTTCTACCATTGACACCTCCACTCAATCAGGGCAGCAGTGAGGCTGGATGAGCTGTCTTGCAGGATACTACCCCCAGGCTGAAGAGCTGGCCATGACTGCAGAGACGCCCTCTCCCTCTCTCTCTGGCTACTGCAGAGTAGGTGCAGCTAAAGCAGAGCATCTCACGTGCTGGATGGAACAAAAGTGGCATGTGGGCAATTCTGGCAAGTCTTCACATAAATCCAGCAAGAGTGTGAACATTTGAGAGGAGGTTTGTAGTGTTCTGTATGTGCTATTCCAGGTTCCTCAATGTTTTATCCTGTCTTTTGCTCCCCCAGCTACTCTAAAGCACATTCTGCACTGAGTGACCCACCTCACCAAGAATTTTCTTTTGCTTGTAGTTCAGCCTATGCAATTCAAAACAGTGATGTGTCACAACTGGAAAAGCCTGCTAGAGTTCTCTTGTGATTCCTGCCAAAAGTCAGACAGAAAAAGAAATGATAATTGTCTTGAGGTGAATTTCTCCTGTTCACCTCATAGAGTTGGATTCACTCATAGGAATTCAACCATCTGATCTACAGGAGAGAAGAAATCTATGGAAAACCTTGCTTAGATTCTGTAAACCCTTTACTAAAGACTCCTCAGGATTTTCCAGAGCATGGAGAAAAACAACTGTATCATTTTCTTGATAACAGCTGCTGATACAAAGGGTCTGAACACATATATGTGTGTCTGTGTGTGAAATCCGACAGTCTAAGTATGATGTAATTTAGGTATTTTGGCACAGCAAAATGAAACAGAATTACTTTTCCTATTATCTTCCCAAAGTTATTGAAAATTATATTAAATACATTCTCTGTGGAAAAAAAAAATCAAGTTTTTTTTTTTTAATGCAATTTCTTTGGCAGTTTATTCATTCATTATTCATCCACTCTCACGTTGTGAAGGCTTTCTATTATGAAACATTCTGCGAAAAAAAATGAACAAAAAAAAGTATACTACTTCTTTAAAATATATTGCAAGAATCCTCATTTCCAGATTTTTATTGCAGCACTAGCTGGTATTCTTGCATGCAGTTTTGTAATTTATTCTGAACATTCCACTTAAACCTTTTTTCAATAGCATGATTTTATTAGAGTCAGCTCACTGGACTTTCCCAAAAAGGTATTTAAGATCAAATAAAACCAGTGCTTGGAAAAATATCATTACAATATGAAAGCAGTTACAAAAACATTAGTACTGCAAAGTTTTATTTCAAATGGCTGAGCCTGCTGTACCCCAGGTTATTGCACTTCTACTTCCTCAGACACACTCACTGGAGAAATGGGAAAAACTGTCATCTTAGCAGTTTCTACCTGTTTCTCAAAAAAAAAGCACCCAATTTATAGGGATGCAGTGGGGTTTTTTTCAGCACCACCATTAAGAAGAACAGCAAGCCATTCTTTGTTCCTGCTTTCCTTGTCTATGCAGAGGATTGTTCCCCTTATGACTTGGCAAGTGGCCGGCTCCAAGGACCTCAGCAATTCCCCAGGGTGAACGGATTTGGGCAAAATGGTTGATTCAGTGACTTGGAAGTGTAGCTTGGCAAGCAGGGCCAATCTGCTGCTGATAGCAACAAAAATAGTTCATTTAAGAAATGCATGCAGGCTGATATTACCCAAACTTAATACAATATACCCTGTGGGCTTTACCCTGATGATGCTGCACAGCGAGGACGTGACCTCCTGGTGGTGAGAGGGTGCTGTGCCCCATGCCTGGCAGACGGTGCTGTAGCACCAGGTCCAATATTAGCCAGTAATCACCAGCACCGATCCCTTCTGGGATCACAGCCAATGGCCAGTGCTGCAGCGCTGGAGTCAGCTGCTGTTTTCTCTCCAGTGTGAGTAGGATTGAGCCATGACTGAACCAGTCAAGGGCCTGTCTGTCCCTCGTTTCCCAAAGAACCAAGTCCAAACCTCCAAGGCAGAGTCAGCCTCTATCTAGACAGACCCATGACCTGGAAAACACTGCAGGACTTGCATTTACCATTCAACTTCACAACCAGGCATTTAGGGCAAATATTTTCCTTCTTCAGTTGTTACAATCATCAGGAAGGGGGTGATTGTCAGCTGGCACTGGGGGACCTAGAGGCCACCAGCTAGTTTTGCTTGGTATTTTTTAATTTCATAAGATGTGTTTTAAAAGAGGTCTTTTGGGAGATTCTCCCTACTTGTAACCTCCCTTTAAAAACTGGCAGTGGCCAATAGAAAAAAAATGCATAAACAAGTCCAATAAAATCTAATCTATAGTACAGGTGAAAATGAAGAAGTAAAAAAAAAAAGAAATCTTAATTGCTGTATCATCAGATTCTCTGATACAGTATTTTATTTTCTATTTATTGTATTTGACCATTTATATTTATTTCTTGGGATAAATCTGAGAGAAAAGTAGCCATTTGAGTAGTATCCCCTGGAAGAAAGCTGTGTACCCCTTTTCCCAACCCTTTTCTAGGTTATTTTTTCCAAGCAGTCTGTGCAGCAAAGCAGCAGCAGCACACTTAAGTTTGAAGACTAGGTGTTATGTGTGGACTTTTAAATCCTCTTTTAAAATTGCAAGTTACTGTTCATATTACTTTTCTAAGTAGAAATATGCTAAAAAAGTAAAGTCTTTATTGCTTCTTAAAAGGCGTAGTGCTCTGTGATAAATTCTCATATTTTGACTGTTAATATGTTTGAATGAAAATTATTTATACATTTTGGTGAGGTTGAATGGTTTTCATTTGATTGCTGCCTCTGGAAATGAAAGCAGAGTAGCAGGAAATTTACATGTCATGCTGTGATGTATATCCAGATTATGAGCTGATTGTGCAGCAGATGAACACCAAGTAAAATCATTTGCATCAAACTGTGACAACTGCAATTCCTGACAAGGCCTCTTAGTTTTTTGGGCTATTATCATTGTACAAGAATATAATCTATTGACAGCAGGGCTGTTTAATACATTTAAAGGCAGACAGTGGAAGAAATCTTAACTGTTTTCATTCACCACTGCACAAGGGTGCAGATCAAAAGTGAATTATATTTAAAAATATGCATGTATGATGATAAGATGCATGACATTCATCAACCTGTTTAGTCATGGTTAAGCTGCGATGGTGAAGATCCAATATTACTGCCATATGTGGTCTGAAATAGAGACGTGAGACTGAAAATTATATTATTGCCCAGTAGAAGTGAATAAACAGGGGAAGACATTCTTTCTTAATCTTTCTTAACATTTCTTGCTGGATTAAATGCTGCCCTTTTGTACTTTTGTATAAGTATTTTGTCTTAACTTCAGCTAAGAAAATTTTAGCTTTTTAAAACCCTTTTCTGTGGCAAAAAGCATCCCTGGTTTTTTCCATAATAACAGGAAAAAGAGTTACCTTTGTAGGACTTGTGGCTCTGGATCAGGATCTAAATAAACATTTATGTATTATATTTCCTACGTCAGGTATGAACTTTAAAAATATTGGGCTAAATTAATTAAGGTAGTAGAAGGGAGAACTAAGGGATAAGCTATTTAATCCTTAAAAAACCATATTTTTGTGCTCTTTACAAAATGCTGCGATTCCCTCCAAGGTCCAGGGCAAGTTCCCGATATACTTGTGTTTTGGAGCATTTTAATGTGAAAAATGTTCTCAACCCATTAATCACCGCAGTCAAAAGGTGGACAGAGCCCTGAAAGAAAGCTCCCCGATAACTTCAGTGTGTGCGTGCATTGCAAGCTAGTGAAACAGTGATGCTGGTGCCCAGTCTCTCTCTATCAGGAAAGGACTTGCCACAAGGTGCCTTCAGGGATGTGTTGGTGACTGTAGTACCACAACTGACTGATGGGATGTATGTGGGAATCTTGCCAGGAGGTAGGTTTTAAAAGGTTTTATTAATTGACTTAATCCACCCAGGGAAAATAGGAGAGTAGGGCCACATCCTTGCTACGCTGCACGTGTGGAAGGTAGCTGTGCTGGAATCAAGCACTGTCCCCAGTAAAAAAAGAGGGGACATTTCCCTGTGAGGAAAGTGAAGCTCAGCTGCAACCCAACCAGTGCCGTGTGGGTGGGAACAATTTTCAGGCATGTGTACAAACTGGGTGCTTTCAGATGGACACACTCAGAATAAAAATTGTGGTGCAAAAACACTTCAGCAATATCAGCAAGGACTGCAGACTGCATGGTGGCCCTTATTCTGCACCTGACCTGTTATCCCAAGCTAAAGAGCTTGAACATGAGCAAAAGCAGCTTTGCTGCTCCTTGATTCATCCTGGCTTGTCTCAGTGCTACGCTGTGCCACACCATTCACCTAACTCAAGGCAGAGCTCGCTCCAGGATCTCCAGAAGCCCATGTTGCCTCTGTGGAGCTCCAGCAGACAGCACTCACCCGGGGAGGAGGCAATGGTCACCCCTCAGGAAAGGCTGCGTCCTCTAGGGACAGTGTAGGGCTCTGGGGAGCACAGAGAACCACAGGCAGGCACATTTTAGCACAGAAAGAATTGCAGCGTATTTGTATTGTTATTAGTTCCAGCATTAAGAATAAAAGAGATGGAACAATTAAAAAGTGCTAGCCTTTAAAAATTGCTTTCTTGAATTTTGCTTGCAGTCAGCAAGTCTAGCATTTTTTCCCCTCAGGTAAAACAAGGATCTGATGCAGGCATGTCTACAGATGCTGGAGGTATTTTGGAAAAGCAAGAAAATTAGTATTTCTGAGATCCTCAATAAAATCACAAAAGTTGGCACCATAATTCTATGCACACAGTAGTGGCAGGAGATTCCCAGACGCAATGGCTGGATATACCAGACCTTTCATTAGCAAACTACTACGTTAGAAAATTAAGCAAAGATGAAGGTCTGAGAGCTCCTGCATTCTTTTTTTCCCTCCACTTTTGACTTGTGTGAGGCAATAGCAGTCAACTAAGCTAACTTTTTGTCAGTCCCTTAATGATAAAAGGGGAAATATGCAGTATTTCTTACCTCCCACAGCTGTCGGCAGGGTTGATTAATGTTGACAAAGGCATTTCTGGTGTGATATGTAAGGAGTAGTTGCTCTCTAGCCACCTTAGTCCAGATTCCCATCGGTAGTCCATTCCTGCCTTTGCTTGCACTTTCTGTGAAGTGAAGTGGGCTTTGAAGATCCCAGTGGGATGCTGCAAGCTGTAAAAATGATTAGAAACAAAAAAAAAAGGTTTTAGTGACTTTGCAGGGAGGCCAACAATAATGCAAATGTAGTTTTCTCTTTAGATGGAGACAAAAAGCCAGGACACGCTCCTAATGATTATTCCGGCCACTGTGCAAGTCCATTATGATTAACGCCAGTTTTGCTTCACCAAACACTCCAAATACATGCAGGGTTTCATGTTCTGCTGTGCAGTCTTTAAGATAATGATAAAAAGGGGTCATTTCCATAGAAGGGTGTATCATTCGTGCTTCATAAAAACAGAAAAAAATCTGACTGGGGTAAGAAAATTTCATTTCGGCAATAGAGAAAAACATGCATAAATGAGCAAGGAGAACTGCATTTTGTATCATCCAAAACCCAGATAGTCTTCCCATGCATTATCTACCCTCATCCTGAGAATGTTTTATCACCAGCAAATGCCATATTTTCTTCCTGGTACCAAACAGCTTTTCCTCCATTGTTGATGCTTACCTCGTTTCTTTAGTGATCAGGCAATATAAAGTTTCTGTTTCTAATACCATCATATTACATCCCTACTTCTATAACAAGAAGCATGAGAACACCAGCCACTGTCTCATTCTCATTACAAAGCGTGAAAAGCTCACACTGCTGCATCTAAGTAACTTGAGCGACCCAAGACTTGTGGTTCCAGTATTCAGCCAATGGTGGACATAGGTTTCCACAGGTAATAATTACCATTATAGGACTCTCCTGAGACCAGATTTCAGCACTATGGGTCAGGAATACATACACAGAATGGGAAACCTCTAGACTCAAAGACAAATATTTAAACAGGACTGCGCTTTTCCGCTTCTCTAATACTTGATTTGTTGCCTTACTTCTGCCACTGGAGAAAAGGGCACCCAACTGGTCCCACCTTTTGATGACACCAACATGCCCTTCATTAGCACGACCTGAGTGCTGGTGGGAGCTAAAACCTACTGTGAGGTTGCAATGCTCTAGAACATTTCCATCTCCTGAATGGCAGTTTACTGCATGTTCCTTTATTTTGACATTGGAGAGGTTGCTGCATTTGGTAAGGCAGCTAAATACTAACCAATTGGGGGTCTTTCAAATGTCAGCGTAGCGCTAATATGAAATCAAACCTGTTTTTATTAGATACTCCTGATCCACTAGAGAAAACCTACAGATTAAAAAGTTATCAGGTTTATGATGTCGTCCTTTTTGGAGCTGAGGAGCAGCTGTTGCTACATAACAGCTCTGAGCATGATGAACATTTTGGGAGAAGGAGTAATTTTTAAATAAAAAAGAATGTAACTATTCTGGAAGAAAATCTGGCCACAAACTTCATTTGACATGTGTAATAGACTGTGATAGTTTTTTGGGGACTGCACGATGCAAAGTAAAACGAAGCTGGTAATAAGCAACTTGGCATTTATTCTTTATGTAGGAATATTTGTTCCTCAAAGTCAGACTATGTGGAATATTAGCATTTGAATAAATTATTCAACACTTTCTAGAGAACGCAAGGGGAAAAAATCTTTTCAGCATTATAACATGACAATCTACAGGGTAGTAGAAAAAGAAGGCTGTCATTTTTTCTTCAATTACAAAAGGCAAATATTTATTATTTATAAGTATTCGCCTTGTATAGGCTTAAATGTTATTTATGAACCTGTTGCATAGTGATTTTCAATGTAACTCATTATTTTTAGCCTTAGGGTGTTGTAAAGGAGCATGGATATATTTAATGACACTCTGCTAGTCAGCGCAATTACACTGTAATCATTATGTAAAATGTGCTATTAATTAAACCAATTTCTAGTTAGAACATTCTCTTCTGCAGGGCTTAATCTTAATCTCTGGCAATCTTTCTCTCTGTTTTTCACCCATTAATTATATGATTACTTTTTAAGTTATATATGATAAAATATGTTTTTATTTTTAAGCTTAATATGCTCAATTAGCTGTATTTGTCATGCAATTTGCCTGAATTATTGAAAAGGCTTTATTTGCCAAACAAAAGAAAAGAAAAAAGAAACATAAGATCAGTCAGTTATGTGGAGTGAACAGTAGTTTGATGGTTGGCAATTGTTTCTAATATTCTCTTTAGATGTTGCATGCCTGAATTTAATTTTCAGTTCAGAACCATCTCCTCTTCTGTCTTCCCCTTTTACTCTAACTACCACACAGAAATCTGTACCTATTTTTAAATGCTTCATTTACACACAAAGGCAAATGTGCAAATGTCGGTGTTTCCTCCCATTGGACTGGCTTTTTATGTTAATGTTTTATTAAAAGTAATGTAGTTATACTAAAGCATTGCTCGGTCTTAATGTAGTTGACGCGAACACCAACCAAACAATTACTCTTAAGGTGTTATGGTATTTTGCAGTTACAAATTATTTTTATGTAGTTACAAATATCAATAATTCTAGTTAAAATATTGGCATCTCAGTGTCTACTACACTTCAGAAAAGGAAGTAATCTAGTTTTTGAAATCACCTTTCCTCTGCTCTGCAATGACCCCTTGTGGAAAAAAAAACTTGAAAAGAGGAGAAATCAGTTCTAAACACCTTGCATATTCCTTGGAAATTTGATATAGATATGTAAGAGGAAAACCACTTTGCTTTTGCAAAGACTGGTGGTCAGGGATTACGGACTAATAAACCTGAAAGGCATTAGACCCATTTCATCTGAATTCCTAAGCTTTTGGGAGGTCCTCAGTTCAGGGTCTCCATGTCAGGGCCTCCACTGCAGCCTCCCAAGTCCCCTTGGTCCACACAGCAAATGTGGGCAGACAACCACCACCTCACCACGCTGCTGCATGTGGAACCATCTCTCCTGCTTAACCTTTGCATTTGCTGAAGAACTCACAAGGGGTGATGTAAATCAGCAATATCTATTTAAAAAAAAACAACACACCATCCTCTGGATTTCCACAGGTGTAATTCAGGGGAATAGGGCCCTACTCGGTACATGCACTTCCCCGTCTCATCCCATTCTGTGAAAGTTGTCACCTGCACCAGCAAACAAGAAGCAGATGGCCAAGAATCACATAGTCATCAATCTAGGACACTCACTGAATCCACCACGCAATCCAGCAAACAGTTGTCACTGCCCTAGGAGTCAGCCAGCGGACGCTCAGGGCCCTGTTCCCAAATGACTAACATATCCTCTCTACTACAGCTTCAATTAAAGAAGTAAAAACCTCTGGGAAAAGTGTTCCTCAGTCAGTTAATAAGGTTTCGCAGGCTGGGGCAGAGTCACTTAAATACAAACTTTTTTCTCCTTGGAAATGTCAGTAGAGAAATATATCATAAATCCCCTGAAATTCTCCTGCATTTTCCAAGAAAGATTCAAGTACAAAACAACATTTCTGCAACTTGCTTGCAGCCTGATATCATCAGATGGCTAAATCCCGCCTAGCTTTCACCTGACCTTACTTTGAGTTACACCTGAGGACAACAGGAGTCTTTCCACCAGCAGCCGCAGGACCTTGTCTGTGTCCTTCTGGAGAGCTTTATAGGTCTGTCCCAAATTCTTTTTCAGTGGGAGCCAAGTGCCTGAACAGGTATGAGGCCATTTGATTCTGCAGCAACATTCGCTGCATAGAAGGGCAGGGTCTAGTGGGACCAGAAACCACTTTCTCTTGCCATCTCAAAGGTCGATCCTGACTTATTCTGGTCAGACGTATAAAATTCTCCCTCATCATCCAAAGTAAATGTTATTTTATTTCTCCTCTATATTGTTTTACCGATAGCTTGTAACTCAGTTTCTCCCTGACCTTGCGGTGGTTACTGGAGTATTTTTATTTAAAGACAAAGTGTCCTTGCTATACATTAAGTTAAATATAAATTTCTTCAGTATTTGGCGTGTCTGTGTCTTTTCTGTTTCCAGCTATTTTTTTCATGAACACACCCATTGGTTGTGGACAATATAAGGAAACCTGGCTTTGTGTTTTTTCATCACTATTGGCTGGTAGACAGCACGTCATCCCAGCTGTGTAGGGTACCTACGGAGGTAGGTGGAAATTGTGATGATGGCCTGTCAGGGCTACGTCTGTCAGCTGGAAATATTAAATGGCTTTTCTTCCTTTTTGGATGTAAAAAATCCAAATGACCCCTCCTGTAGCCAAAAACACAGCACGTGTGATGGAGGAGAAAACTGGTAGGTACTCTGGAGGAAGAGTACACAACTATTTCATACCAGCCTTGTACAAAAGGTTCATTCAGCCGCACCTCATCCAGCAAGAAGACTACAGCATCGAAGGTCTGATGTTTGCCAGCAAATCTCTTTGATTCTGTGATAGGAGGAGCGAGGTCTGTGTGTGTCTGTGTGTTTCGTAAAAAGGGAACCTTTACCCAGGTGAAGAACTAAAGCTTCTGGTTAGTGTTGCCATTTCTGCCTTATCAACACTTTGTCTACCACTGCCCTTCTGACTTAAGACATTTTTGGAAATGGGTTTTGTGCTGCAAGTCAATTACTAGAGAATGAAAAAGAAAACCAACCCCAAAAAACCCTGACATGGGGCTGTGCCATTTTCCTAGAGCAAGAAAACTACTTTTTGTTATTAGAGGAACTAAAAACTGCTGTTGTAGTCAGATCCCACTCAGAAACTTGGACTTTAGATCACAAACCCTTTCAGATTCACTTACAAGATCATGAGATTGGCAACTACAGCTGCTTGCCATGTATTTTTGCATGTACAGTCTTCCAACTCCCTCCTTGCCACATGCTGCCTATGTTAAATATCCTTAAAATGACATTTTGTCCAATGAGGTGACAGCTGCAGGGGAAAAAAAAACCAGAGAAAAGCAGATTGGGAAGGTGAAAAGAGGACCTCAGGTACCATGTCTCTCATTCTGAAATTTTCATTATGCTCTAAAACAAACCAAAGGTGTGAAAAAAAGATGCCACATCCTCAGACACTGCCCAGCCACTGTCTGCCCACCTCTCCTGGCGTAGCTCAGCAGCCCCAAAACTGCTCTTTCTTGTGCCACCCTGAACAGCCCCCAGTGCCTGCAGGGTCCCAGGGCACACACAGGCTGCCCAAACATGCTCCTCACAAGCACCTAGCAGCTTTGCTGTTTGTGTGGTACTCCTGCACCAACTGGAAGTCCTAATTTGCCTTGGGACAGCTGCAGATTAAAAGTACCCGATAACAAAGGCCATGGACTCCATGATGGAAAAGTAGGAGTTATGGCTTCGGAGCACAGCACCGGCCCACTGTACATCTCCCCAACATGAGCCTGCCCAGCCTAACTCACATCTCACACATGGTAAACACATATATAAGTAGGAAAATATCTAAGAATAATATCAACAGATAGTCCATAATGTAAATAGCAAAGGGATTATGAGATGAGGTCTCATCCGGGATCCCACTTTCCACTTCATCAAGCTGTTTTCTCTGTGTGCTCAGGGTGCAAGGAACAGCTGGTAGAGCATCTGAATTTCCTGACAGTTTGCTTTCCCTTATTTTTATCTTTATTTTTAGACTGCTTTTTCCTGGATGAACCCAGTTGTCTCTTGCAGGCTCCTAGGGAGCCATGAGAGCGCTGATCTGGCAGCAGGTAGCTTGCAAAGAATCCCTGGCGAACAGTTCGCTGCAACTCTATTTTTAATATACATTGCTGACCCTAATGATGGTCTATTGAGATGAGGGCAAGGAATGTCTGATCAAGTGGAGATTAATTTTTGACTGTGCTGTCTGGAAATGCATGAAAATGCACTCCTTTTTCTATTTAGACTCACAGGATGCTTTGATTGATTGACTAGTTTACAAATGAAGGTGATAAAATTAGGTTGAAGACCACATACATTTCTTAAAATGAGTCTGGCTGGTCGTGGAGACAATGAGGTTTGGACAGATTGTATTGCTGGTTTAGGCAATCTTCTGAACATGTCAAGATTTATAGACCTGTACTGTAATGTTACAATTGCGGCTCACTGATATAGGTTTCTTTTCAAATTCTTTCCCATTTTATTTGAAAAAGGCCATTAGAGAGTTATAGACTATTGAAAAAGCTTTTTCTTTGCTAACCCTTAATAAACTCTTCCAAACAAGGACTACTGCATTTTTGTATTAAATTTAGACCAAAATCTATAAAACATGTTCTCCCAGGTTTGGATAATTTGATTATTATTATCTAAATGGAGTTCTGTTTCCTATTGGCTTGCAGTAGCATACATAGTAAATAAAAGGTAAGCTAAGGTTTGTACAAGATCTTAGGACACTGAGGATTTTTCACTCTTCATTTGGATTACTGGATTTTGGGAATGGTAAGTATACCTCCCCAGGCTGAGAAATTATAAAAATAAAATGCTCAGAATGTGGTGCTGAAATTAATGTTGCATTGAGCTAGAAACAAATTACTATTAACATTTCTTTATTCTTATGGTTGCAAAAATACCCAGAAAAGCTTTGGGATTTTCTTAACAAAACAGACAAGATTTACCAAACAAATGAAAACAGACAACGATGGGTTTCATGCAAAATTAAAAACTGTGATGACATTAAAAATCATTACAAGATAAGAGCAATAGATAAGATATCAAAGTTCTTTATGAATTAATAATAAATTCTATTTTATACATTATGCCATCAGATTAATTTTATCCAAGAACTTTGTCAGCGATGTCCTAGAGAAGGGCCTGGGTACATTTAAAATGTGAGCTCCAAGATTTTGTTTTCATGCCTTCTCCACCTGAAAAAAGAACAGCAAAATGTGGTTCTTTCATGTACTCTGAATGCTTGAGGACTGGGAAGACAGGGTCGAGTTTCAAACTACCAGTCAGCTGCACACAACTCTCAGGACATCAATAAACATCATAAATACAGAGTTCAGCCCATCCTGTCTTGCTGGGGACTGGATGCCCTGACACAGAACGAGACTATAGAATCACAAAATCATAGAATAATTTGGGTTTGAAAGGACCCACCCAGCCTAAACCACATTGCTCAGAGCCCTGTCCAACCTGACCTTGAATATTTCCAGGAATGAATCATCCACCATGTCCTTGGGCAATCTGTGCCAGTGTCTCACCACCTTCATTGTAAAATATGTCTTTTTCTCTAGTCTAAATCTCCTCTCTTTTAGTTTAAAATCATTATCCCTTGTCCTATTGCAACACGCCCTGCCAAAAAGCTTGTCCCTGTCATTCTTATAGCCCCCACTTTAAGTACTGAAAGGCCTTTACGTATTAAAGGACTAGCTCCCTTCCCTGGTGTGGAGGACACACCTGAGGAGCAGAGTGTAAGGCTCTGGGAGCAGCAGAGGCGTTTTGAGGGTGGGAACCTCAAGAGAAATGCTGGATGCCACCATGACCCATCAGGCAGATGAAAGAGGGTGCCCTAATGAAAGCCCTGTGGGAGCATTTCCACCTCCCACAGAAGCTTAGTGGTGGGAGGATCAAACACGTTTGGGCAGCCTGAGAGCCTCCCTCATTCCCCGGGCTGCAAAAAAATGCCTCCTTTGTTGACGTAAAGCTAAAAAACCCAATTCCCTCTGCCTCAAGGGCATGCTCCTTCCTCACCCAGCAGTGCCTCGCTCTAAGCTTTCTCAGAGCTCCTGTTTCACTGCCTCCCCAGGACCTGCCAGGCCATGAGGCAAGATTTTTAATTAATTAATTTACCTGTGCCTTCAGGGGGATTTGCTTTTGCTCAACCTAAGCACAGCATCCCTTCCTTCAAAGTTCATCCTTAAAATACAGACACTAATAGAGATTTTGGAAAGAGTTGAGGATCACAAATTAAGGCAAAGATGATTCTTACTTATCAAGTGACGAGCTGTAAGGGGAAGAGATGTTCCTGGGAAGTTCACCGTGCTAAAACATTACTCATACAATGTTTGGATGTTAACAGCAGCTGGTCCATGAGCTGCTGCTTCCACAATCATCCCAAGCTTGCAGCCAGCCCTCCACAGCTCGTAGGACACCGCCCTGTGGTTCCCATTTCAACCAGATGGCATGTGGTTTCTTTTACTCTGCTGGTTCCAGATTTTAAAAGAAATTTGCTGTGAGAAGAAAACAATAAATATATTAAGCCTGACAAAGTTGGCTATTGAAGACCCAGTGATTTTGCAGGTTGTTTATCTGTAGGGCTTTGACAGAGTAAATAAAGGTTATCAGAGAAGGGGATTTCTCAGGCCAGTGGACCAACCATGTTCTGAACTTTGCACTTTGCTGCATATGGTCCATGGTGATTTTCAATATAAATAAAACCCAGTGTATTGAGGGAAAAGCAGAATTAGAACAAATGTTCTCTAAATCTGATGCTAAATTTCTGATCACCGATGAACTAATTTCCAGTTCTTTTCTTCCGATTTATAAAAAAATAGATTACTTTTTAAAAACACAGCAGTAGAACGGAAGAAAATAAAAGGTGGCAAATCAGAAAGGCCCTTGATGTTCCTGGCTTAAACATGATTACTTCACTCTATCTACTCTAATGCACTTGAAAGCAGGTTTACTCTCCTTCCCACCCACCATAATATGAGCGACTCCTGTAATAGCTCTAAATGTTTTCTAGGAATGTATGAAACCTTCCAACAGCAGTATTTAAAGGTTTAGATATGTTTGAAATACAGCTATTTTTCAATCTTCTAAGCCAGCCAATCCAGGTGCCTGTTAGTCTACAAGTGTCTGCCATCTTTCTCTGATTGTCAGTGAAAATAGACTGATGGATCACTTCCCTGTGTCACTGCTCTAGACTGGTGACAATCAGTGAAATGATTGTGTCTGCCTCTACACATATCTGTAATTGATTGCCTAAACCCTAAGACTCTCTTTCCCAGTTGATATGATGGAACATTGGACTGAAATCACTCTCTATGAGGAGGAGTCAGGACCATTTGTTATTTACTTCTTTCCTTGCGCCTTTCTTCCATCCTGCTTGAATTGTCCCACAAGAACACATTATGGTAATCAGACAGAATGTATGTATAGGAATCAATCAAAAGGAAAGCCGTCACAAGAGTTATGACATTACAAAGTCTGTTTGTAACTTTTGATTTATGGAAGATTTTCTGTTTTATAAATTGAGAGTGAGGCATGTTGGGATGGCTTAACCCTTGAACTCCTTAGCAAAGATAGGAAAGAAGTAGAAAAGGAGAATTAACACAGAATGAGCAGACTCAGTCTTCCCTTATTCATAAACACTTGATTATAAAATGAGACTAATGTTATTTTCTTCGTATTTCCAGCTTGTAAATGTTTTTGTATGGAAGAAAGATGCTTTACAGGAAAGCAAATAAATACACATCCAGCTAGATAATGAAAGGCTACGAGCCTGCTAAGTCTATACATATGCTTAATTTTTGTGCTGTGGCATCCAGCAGCAGTCCATCCCTGTTCACCAAAACATATGCTTAACTTCAGCTCTGAGCCTTCATCTTATTGAACTCAATGGGTTTTAAGCACACACTTATCTTTAGACTTCAGGAGCCTTGAAAATACTGATGAACTTAAACATCTGCCTCCCGTCACTTTGCTTTTCACCTTTGCATGGTCCCACTGCCTTCACGTTTGAGTTTTTAAGCACGTGCTTAACTGCACAGACATGAACAGAAAAGATGTATCAAATCAAGTGCACGCATAAAGGTGTGCAGAGCTGGGGCCTAAATGTCAGTATAACATGCCAAATGAGTGCTACGAAAGGTGCAGGAAAGATATATTAAACAGCTCACGTGGTTATTTACATCTCAGGAAATGTGTGTGTATGCATTCATGAATGGCTCTGTGTGCATGAGAAAAATACTTATGTGCATATACTTGCATACACTTATTTTCTTCCCTAGTCTGAATACCTGCATTACCCTCTTGATGTTTTAAACATATTTTTTTGTAATTTTTAAAAGTGTGTTTGGAAAGCCCAAGCCCCTATCACATCTTTATCTACCACTAACCCTTCCTCTTTCAGGACTTCCATACAGCATCTTTTTTCTAATTGAATACACCACTTTGTTATTCTGATTTAATTTCTGACATGATGCTGTCTGAGCTAAGCAATTGTTTTTCAAGGGAAAAATTGTTTTTCCGTGACATTTTGCTTGAACACATCCTCATAAAATAGGCTCTGTTAAATTGCTGCTATGTTCTAGATGGGAATGGATTTCAGCAGGGGATACAGTGGCTTCTGAATGTGTGTATACAGAAGTCTAGCTCTCAAGATATGTGTGACGCTGATGTGCTGGTAAGACTTTAAAAAGCATGTACCTAGTTCAGAAGACCCATCTATTATTCTCTCTCCCTAAAAGTACATTCTCCCTTCATGGAAAACGTTATAGAAGTTGTTTTTTGGATCCTTTGCTTTGTGAAATGTATCCAAAACACTGGCAAGTCTAAGACTGGAAATATGAGCTGGATACCCATCATTTTTTTTATGGGACATTGTAGCTTTTACCACTTATAATGTTTAGAGGCACATCAGAACAGCAAAACGGACAAAATGGAGAGCAGCAGTATTACCACTGTTTGGAAAGACTGTGAAGTCTTTAGGGGGAAACTGGTTCACGGAGGTAAATCACCGGAGTGAAGTCACATTGCACTAAATTCCAGATATAAATTCGGAGCTGCTTTGTGCGACTTCAGTGGGATTAGAATTTTATTTTCGTTATTTACTGTGGCAACAACTTAGAGCTTTAGTCAAGGACCAGACCCGGTTGTGCTGAGAGCTGGATGAAACACAGTACAAAGAGGCTCTTTAAAGAGAATACCAAAACCTGTGTTTTACAGTAGAATGACTCCAGCTTTAAAAGTCATCCCTAAGTGTAGAATTTATCTTATTCCGCATTCAAAAAGTTGCACAGTTTTCAAATATTTACCTGATAATCTTGCTATGTAATATATTTAGCCATTCTGCTGACAGCTGTACTCATTTTATTGGCTAATAGCTAAAAGAAATCAGGTTTTCTTTTTAATAGCACAGCAGTCCTTCTCTGCTTAATCTTCTTCAGCTTCAAATTGAAAGCTAATCAGGTTGCAGATCCCATTGGGCACACTCTCTGTTTTTGTAATACATTAGGTAACCTCTATCACTGGAAAACTTAAAAAAATCTAAAAACAAAAAGAGGAATAAATGAAAATGTTATGAACTTGGAAATGTTAATTAAGTAATTTTCAAAGGAGAGGTTTTTGATTCAGAATAAAATGCCATGCCACTTATTAAGAGTTAACATTTTTCCCTCTAAAAAAAGGTTCAACAAGAAATTCAGAATCATTAAATAATTTAAGCAATATAAATGGATGCTATTAATTCCTGCTGTAAACTGCTACAGACAAACTAAGTATAGGATAAAGGCCTAGTATAATATTTTTATTAATTTCTCTGCGCCAGGATACCACCTTTGATCTTTTACATGTCTCTGTCACCCTCATGGACAATACAACACGAAAGAGTTCAACCTCCTTCTCATCATCATTATTTTTACCCTTCTAGGAGATGCACTTGAACCAAAACTCCAGACCAAATCCTGGAATGTTAACATTTTCAAAGTCCGAAGCCTGATTTGGGTCTAAATTTTACCACTGGCATGAGTTACATGTAATGATCCACAACAGTTCTTTGGATCCCTGATGAAGATACACTTAGGATCTTGATTTTAGTGATTGATCAATATTTAATATTTAGAAAAAAATAATCTGCTGTTGAAGGTCGATAGACTGTATGAAAGGTAGGAAAACTATGACAGGATTTTACCTCCCACTGACTGATGATGGACAGAAACCAGTAACCTCTTTCTATATAGCCATGGCTCCCAGCAGCAGACAAATGAAGAAACCTCCACATCTAGGTAGCTGTTCTGTGCCATCACTTCCTTCCCCATGGACTGAGAGTAGTGACAGTGGTTCTTGCTTGTGGCAGAAATACTCCTGAACACTGTGTCTAATGGACCACAACTCAGTGCCTATACAGTGCTTTTCCTTTTTCTGGCTGCTGGGATGAAAGCTGTGAGGTGCAGGTAGAGCCCCAGATCCTGCAGCTGCAGACAGATCTTGAAAAATTAGAATTGTTACTATAATGGTTCTGGTGTTGTGAGGGCTTTTGGAGCCTGAAAAATGTAAATGAACAGATCTCATCTCCCTAAAGCATCTGAACAGAGGATCCTTCTTGTGTTTTGATTCTTCCCACTAGTACACACATATACTCCCGTATACCCCTTCCTGGCAGTATGGATCAGAAAGTCACCTGGACAACCAGTGATTCAGCAATCTTGTGCAAAAGCCTCCTGATCAATGACATGCCACATCCTCATACGAGTCTTGGAAACACTTTGAAAAATGAGCCCCTTGTCCAGATACCATAAAATAAAATAAAATAAGGGCCAGAAAAACAATAATATCAGAATCAGTAAACAAAACTGCAGCATCAGAATAATCTCCTCTGTGTAGTACGGCATTGTCAGAGTACTAAACCAGAGTATTTTCCTCTTCCATAACCCTGTGCTGCTGTGATGAGGACTCTGCTACAACCTATGGAAGAGAGGAGCTGTGATATTTCATTTTTTTTTTTTTGGTTAGCTTGGGGTAGTAATGAACAAGCCACAGCCAAGTGAATTAATCTCTCTGGCTCTTCAGAAATGAAACTTCATGTACAGCAATTTGGTCTTCATTGCTTTTTCACCGTGCCCTCTCTATAAGATTCTTCATGGAAAGTAAAGTTAAATTAAAACTGGTGGAAAGCGTATTTTAACCACTCCAAAAATGCTCGTAGATTTTCCATTAGGCACACGCACATTCCAGCAGCATCTAAAATGAGGTGTCTCCGGTAAACATATTGCGCATTATTTAGACTTATCAAAACAGATAACACATGTTAAATTAACCTCACCAGCTGGCAATTCAGTGCATATTTGGGGTTCGATCATGGTCACAGCAAGCTTAATTTATTTCAATGCGGTCAGAAGTGGTGTGAATTAATCTCAGCACAAGCACACGCCCATTGAGCACAACAAGACCAACAGTGACTCTCATCAGTTGACCAGATTTGGGACAGTACCAAAGGCCAGAGGGAAATTTGAAGGCCTGCCTCACGACAGAAGTCCTATGGACTTTTGCTTCTTATGCCACACTTATTGCTTGATGTTTCTAGGAATTTTTTTTCAGCTTCATTTATCATCCTAGTATTTCCTGGAAAATTTAATTGCTCTCCATTTAACAGATCAGTCAAGTGCCTACTCACCAATAAGCATGTGAATTATCCCACGCCTGTTAAGCATATACTGAATCCCAGATATAGAATCACAGAATAGTTGATTTAAGCCCTGGTAACCACAGAATAGGAAAAGTATATTTTAATAGTTAGATCAATTAACCCTCATTAAACCAGTTGGAGTTTCATCAACATAAAATAAATATAATAAATATCTCCAGAGCACTACTGTATGTTGAGTGCATGCCAATTAATTAAAAATGTAGTATTAGCGGTTTACCAATGATGGTATAAATATGTATCTATTACATCATTGTTAATCTCTGTAAATATGTTTTTAATAACCTCATGGTATTTAGTCAGTATGCAGTAACTCTCTCATTAAGCTTAAATTAAATGCATGGTTAAGCATATTAAAAACACTTAATTTAAAACATTGCCAGCATTCTTCATACTAGGTTCCGATGTGGCTGCAGTTTCCCAGGATTTTCAGTAATTGCCCAAGTTTGGCAAAATCGCTGGTTCTGTTACTTTGTCCTCAATGTCTATCAAGAGTCTGAATAATTTACTGCTATCATTTTATAAATACAGAGCCACTCCATCCATGTAAAAGAGACTAGGTTTTATTTATGGGGAAGAATACTCATGTGCCAAAGCGGATGGAAAGCTTTGAGCAGATAAAATGTTTTTCAAAAAATAAAACAAAGGCTCTAATAAAAAAAAAAAAAGAAAAAAGCCCTCTGTTGGAATAACAATAAAGAGAATGTTGCCGTACATGATTTTTCATTTATGGATAGCTGGAGACATTAATATACTTGCCTATGGCTTGCGCATTACTATTCCCAGCTATGCAGAAAGGCAAGGTGATTTACAGCCCCCAGTGCTGTCTTGCTGCCCCAGCTCACCGACTGTCTCC
Organism: Phaenicophaeus curvirostris; assembly: GCF_032191515.1. NCBI lineage: Eukaryota > Metazoa > Chordata > Aves > Cuculiformes > Cuculidae > Phaenicophaeus > Phaenicophaeus curvirostris. The sequence goes on from NC_091399.1 coordinate 36,611,006, forward strand.
GCTGGCCGCGGGCTGTCTGGTGACGGCTCCGGCGGGAGGGTGCTGGACTGTGCCGCAGCACGGCAGGTAGATGTGACCTGGGATTTTTGGGGTTTGTGTACCCAGCAAGCCAATCACCAGGCAGAGAGAGCAATAGCTGAAGATTTTACTGCTCTTTAAGTTTCCTCATCGATTCCCTCGGTAACTGATTATATCACAGAAGTTATATAAAAAACACATTAAACGCCAACTAAATCAAGACTTTTCTTGACTTTTTTCTAAAGCAATGAAATTCAGGACAAACACTATACTATGCATGGAGATCACCACCTGGAGAACAGAACTCTTCATTTCACACCCTGTCTTTCCAAATGGAACTAGAATGAAGTCGTGTGTTTTATTCATTTTATTATTTCCTGAACTATTTATATTGGCATTTAGAAAACATATGGCAGAAAATTCAAATTTACAATACTCTGCACTTCTGTATCGCCATCCATGTAATGATCTCCAAAGGCTTTATGAATGTGGCTGCACTTAAGCCTTATATTCCGCACTGGACGGTTTATAATAAGGTACTTAAGAATAAATAGCACCGGGAACTATTATCAGGGCAATTCTAATATTTGGGAAAACTGAGGGATAGAAAAGTTAAAAGACCACGTGTTAGAAAAGCTCTGAAGTCCTGCTGCTATTTCCAGCCATCAACAGAAGATGCAGCACCCTTCACCTCTGAAAATCAGGCCCCGTGAAAGATTTCCACTGTGAAAAGTGGAGTCTGGAGATTTGAGATCACTTTGTTTGTGCTCTCCTCAAGAGAACATCCTTCACACCAACAAAAGTGGGTACCTATAGACTCCTCCTGCTACACAGATTGCCACAACTCATCAGGCTGCACCTTTGGCAGCTGCCGGACATGCAGGCTGCGTAGTGTTTCTTTTTCTTTTTATTAAGAGAAATTTGAAGACATTATGAAAGCAAAGGTAATTATCTTGATGAATTTCTCACAGCCTCTATTTGCTATTCAGTCATATGGCTTTGAATTTCCCAACATTGTAATATTTCACCTTTTTCTTCACTGATAGGGCATAAAATTTCAAAATCTGCTTCCTTGCAACGTTCCTGTTCTCAGCTGATGCGTCCATGAACCTCTGCAGACTCTGAACAGACTTGGAGTGATTCCTGCTGTACTGCAGAGGGCTGAGCAAGCTGCGTTTTCTGTGATTTCATTATAAATATTGTGTATACCTCAGCCAACTGAATCCAGCTTGATATTCTAGTTCTTCTGAGTTCATTGATTTATTATTCATTAAAACAGCAGATACAGAGTATCTCTAAGCAGGATGACTAAGTCAGTGGAATGATGGATGGACAGGCAGACAGCTATATAAGAACCACTTGAGATATGGGGATTCTACTGAAATTCTTACTAGGATTGGTTAATTCTGATAATTTTGGAGTTTTTCGGGTAACACAGACTAAGGTTTAAGTTCAATAATGTAAAGTTTGCTTTCAGCTATTCATGAGAAACTATCAGAGAAAAAAGAAGGAAAAAATCAAGGAAATAGAATCAAAATAGGAATGGGAAATACTATAAGAACAGAAGAGGGAATGAAAAGCAGAATTAAATTAGAACAAAAGATATCATTTTTATATAGCATAGTATTTTTTAAATGCTAGAAAAAATTTCTTCTAGAAAAAAGTTTTAGTAAAATAAAAAAAGGGATCATTTTTAAAGGAAAAAAAGAACTCAAATGAAGGACAGAGTATTTCTGAATCAAACACCATGAAACAGAAGGATAACTAGAATGATTGTGAATGTTTCTGTGCACTGAGTTGGTGCCTCCTCAGCTCACATTACAGGCACTGCACAGAAATCCCCATCTTTGCCCTTGGAGGTTCCCTTCTTGGGGAAGTCATTGGCACTCAGGGAAAGAAGAAAGATGAGTTTCAGTATTGGCTCATGTTCAAGGCAGAGAGCAGGCAGACGTTGAGCTTGGGATGCCCCAGCACGGTGCATGCTTGTGCTTGCCCTTCGCAGCACACGCTACCCTCCTAGAAAGAAGACGAGTGGCCTTCGCTGTCTGTGGCCTTGATTCCCACCCATGCTGAGAAGATGAATCGGCATTAGTAGTTTGTATATTGTAGCAGCAGATTTAGCAAGTCCCTCCAAAATCCTTCTGCATAACATGTCTCTCAGTACCTAAATGAGACACACTAGTTTCCACAAACAGGATCAACTCCAACAGTCTGGTAAGGGAAGGAAATGTCAGCAGCGTTCACACTTCCATATATATTATATTTGTAAATCTGAGGTGCAAATTGTTTGTAGAATCTCAGTTTCACCCCTTATAATATTGTCATTTGCAATCAGCTCACTATGAAAACAGGGCTTTCAAAGGGTAAGAAAATCATTTGAACTTGTGATCTACAATAGATTTGAATATTCAGATAAGGTCACTGGTCAGAGCAGGGGTGACAGCTGCGGTCAATAAACAGCTTCAGTGAGACAAAATCTTTTTGTCTATGTGGGAATAGCCTGAAGAAGAGAGGTTCTCAAGAGGGATAAGAGAGATTAAATTTAGCTGTGTCACCATTTTATTTCCAGGATGTTTAAGTCATGATGGAAGCCTTTGGTGTGGCCACCAGGCCAGCATGCTGATCCTGCTGACGATGTCACTCTGATGCCACCAGGTCAGATGTTCTGCTTCACTATGAATATGAATCTGACAGAGAGTGATGTCTTGTTTTGGCTTTCTGCTGATTGACTTTTGACAGGCTACAAGAAGTCTTGAACAAAGCCAACTATAACAAAAATGACAAGTGGTTCTAATGTCCTCAATTCCTAGGTTCTCGGTGTGACATCTCTTTAAAACGCCTAATAATCAGAAAACACTGAGGTCTTGGCTACTGACAATCAGGGTCCTACGTGGTCCTCATGGCTGAGGACCTAAAAATAGGGCACCCAGCACTACTAATAATATTTTAACATCACAGCTTTCCTTTCAACACCGGTGAAGAACTTATCTCCTAATTAACTATAAACTACAGCACTGCTTGAAATTCACTGGTAAGCATGAGTGGTACTGTTAAGATCACACTTAAGAAGCTAAGGATGATTAACCTTTGCCTAGGTTATAAAATGGCCCATTTAAGAACTGTTGCTACAGAATATATCACCTTGATATCAATTGGATTATTGAGTGAGAAGTTATACATGATGCTTGGTATGATGATATATGTATGGTTACAAAATGTTTATGAGAAGTGGAAAAGCCAATAAAAGATTAATGCAGATTTAAATAGATTTTTCCCCTTTACCTTCTCCTGCTTTAATTTATGCATATGTAAGCCAGCTTTCATACACTTCTTTCATAAAGGTGCTACCTTTCAAGTTGTACTGGAGAGACACCCTAGTGATGTCATCAACCAAATGGCACTGGGACTTAACTGGTGACATTAAGTTTTTAGCTGCATTTTTACAATGACTTTGTTCTCATGAGTTCTGATAAACTTTTCCTAAATCTATTGAGAACAGATTTTCAGCCTAAATTCTATTTCCTCCACAGGCATTTCTTAAAGACAGAATACTTAGTGTTTTGAATCACAGCTATGGCTTCAACCATTAAACCCCTTCATTTCAGTGCAATTTATGCAGATAAATATTCATCTGCCATGGGTGCTGGACTTCAGGTAATTTTAATTTCTGGCATAGAACTGCCATTTCAATGGACTGGGAGCCTTAATCTGACCCCATTGCTGACCTGGACGAACTTGTGAACAGCATGAACTGTTCCTCCTCACAGTCCTCCTCTATCCAGCTTTTCTCTTGAAGAGGAATAGCCTACTGCTTTGTGTTTGCCCCAGCAGCTCTATTTCCTGACAGAAATAATTCCTCCTGGTGGTAAGACCCAAAACAGGATAACGATGGCACTGTGATGCTCAAGTGAGGTTTCTGGTTCTCCCAAAGTTCAGGAAAGCATCTGAAAGGGAAGATTTTGGTTCAGACCCATCTCTGTTAATATGTACAGTCTTAAAGCTTTAACAAGACAGTCTTCTTTCAAATTTACAACAGTCTGTGTTTAAAAACCTGACAAAACCAAAATGTGCTCTCCATAAACTATACTGGCACAATTCGTGCAGCTGTAATGTAGGTTGTGTCAGCATTTCCATTATACTGTACACCGCTATTTTTCAGGGGTTTAGATCTTGGCTATAAAAATCTATGTTGGGTTGAGAGACGGCAAGTTGGAATTTCAGCAGGGGAATGAACTAAATTTCAACTAAATTTGAAAAATAAATCCCATTAAAACTGCCAAGAGCACAGAAGAGCTATGTTTAAGGATGCTTTTGTTTTCCACACTTTCATTAATATTTTTCAAATTTCATCAGTATTTTTTCCCATCTGTTTTACACATCAATAGCTAGATCCACTCTGTCTGGAATTCCATCTACCTCTGTAGTTCCCATCTGAAGTTATCTGGCCCCATTTTACTTATAAAAATATTTCTTTTTTCACACTGATTTCATTTTGGCTTGTCCCTACTTCTACACAGAGATGCCCAGAAGGTAAAGAGAGTGAATCCTGTCATGGCATGAACTGAACACTCCAGAAACTGTATCTGGAGGCTGATTAGGATGAGACCCAGCCATAGAGAGGTTCAGGGAACATGATGCAGGTGCTGTTTCAGGGAAAGTAACCAGTCAGGGAGGAAGAAAGGAAACCGCTCAATTCAGCAGGGAGCAGCTTAGAAGAAGTCTAACCACCTCCCCGAGCCGACCTGTGAGCCAAATCCTGCACCATCAGGGCAGAATATAGTCAGCCACTAACCAGCCGGTGGCCTCAATCCTCAGCCTCCCTGGGGAAGCTTGAAGACATTTCTCCTCTTTTTTGTCTTTCCTGGGCTTATTCTGTTTTTACACAGGTAGCAGTGACTTGCAGCTGTCAGTCTCTAGAATGAAAATGTTTCTCATATTTTCACACTTTTGCACCCTTCTTTGCAGGCATAGAATGTAAAACTGCTCCCTGAAGCCTGTAGCTGTAAGATCTCCCAGCGGATCTGCTGAAATTTGATTGCCCAGCTCCTGACATTAATTCACCATCATGGCAAACATGCAAAAGCTACAGGCAGCTCTTCTTCCCTGGAAGGAATCGGCTCTAGCTCTGTCACCATTTCCGTGTCTAACTGCAAGTTTTTGAGAGTTTTCACCATTTTAAATTCCTAGAAGATTTGTGAAAGTATTCCAAACCAAAACCCACATAACTGTCACGCAGAATGTGTTATGTAATACCTATTTTTCTTCCACACTGCAAGAGTGGACAGAAGTCTATGATTAGAAAAGTGGGAACAGAAAATACTAATTAAGAGAGCCCTACAATTTATGAATATGTTCAGGCAATGAATACTCAGCTAGTGTTATTACTTTTCCACTGATGATCCTTGGATATTGTGAAACTGCTGTAACTATAAGTACGGGACAGCAGCTCCTGCTTTCAGTTCCAGGGGTCTGATTATGATAAAAAGGATTAGAAATCAAGGTTCACAAATAACAAGCTATTAATTTTCATTATCAGTCTTTTCTGTTTTAACAACATCCCTATTCCGCAGTGCTTGATCAGAGATGTATGGAGGGAAACCCAATGTAAATACATAGAATAAAGTCATCCCTTTTGGTAAAAAAGGCTGTAAGTTTCACATCCAATTGCACCCAATGACTACTCATAAATTAATAAATTTGAAAATATTCCTCTATTCACAGTGTAATATCCAAACAGCCTCTTGGCAGAGCCGTGGTCTTGATGACTTACTATGATTCTAATTCCCACTCTTCAATTTAAGAACAACCAACGTACTACAGTTTTGACCCGCCATTAGATTAATATTTGTACTTGATTTTGGAACTACCGACATTAGTATATTTCATTTAGATAAAGGATCTAAATGATTTTTTTTCCCTTCAGCAGACTTCAATAACTCCTACCAGTGCTGCAGGTGTGGAAGTGAAGGATTACTCTGCGGAACTTCTGCTGCTGAGGTCTCCACTGAGCCCCAGCACAATTAAGCACGCTGTGCAAGGTCAGGATTTTGTCTTAAAGGCTGGAAGAGACGAGTCAGCAGAAACTCTTCCAGGCTGTGATGGCTGGCTTTGGAGAAGAGCAAGTGAAGTGCTCAGAATAATGAGCTCCCCAAACCCTGTGATAGTTTATGTCTGATTCATCAGACAGTCAAAATGCAGATCCACAGCCAAGGAACACATTTTTTTTGGAAGGGATCTACTTACAACCAGAGAAAGGATTAGTCTCCTGTGTGGCCACAGACCTTTGGAGAGCATCCTCAGGCTGCCCTCAGAACATGGCAATCTGTCTGGGGCTTGAGGTTTTTTGTTTTCTTCCCAAATCAGAGGCTTAGGTTTGCTTGTACCTCTGTCAGGCTCTTTTGTCCCTCAGTGTCACTCTGGATTTATATGGAAAAGTGTAACTCGGAGGCAGAAATGTCAATTTAGATGAAGCCTTTGTAGGTAATGTTAAATACAAGGGAACACTTTAAGAAATATTATATTTTAGGGTTATTTCATTAAAGAAAATTGCTTGGGAAGGTTATCTGCCTCTTCCAGTATCCTGAGTCCAAGCAGAAAAAAGCCAAAGCAGCAGTCAAAGCTGGCCTCAGTAGGAATTCTTAGCCTCCTCTCCTAGCAATACTATTAACTACTACCTGGCCTTTTAAGAAAGCACACAACTTGTAATCAAGTGAAACCTGCTCCTGCAGTGCTTTAAGATGTGCCCATCTTTTACTTTGAATTTCTAAATAAGACCACAAACTATGTAAATGAACCATCTTCCTTTCTCTCCAGGCTGCTGTCTATATAGATTTTCAAGCACCATAGCTATATTCCATACAGCTGCATCTCCGTTCACTTGGAACGGATGGAAAAACCTTTTCGATTAATGGATTTCACTATGTTGGAGACTTACAGTGTAATAAACGTGCATTTCTGTTACTATAACGAAGTGGAAACCAGAATTTACATAGAAACTTGGTGGAAAAGTATTTAGATGATGGGAGAGGAGAAAGTTGGACTGGACAGAATGGCAGTGGGGTATGAAAGCAATAAATAAAGAGAAGGGAAAGCACTAGTAACATGGGCAGGTTATTACTGGTAGTAGGGGGAAGCAGCGAAAATGAAATGAACTGGACTTTCCTGAAGTATCTTTATACACAGAGCTAGACTGCACGTTCTTCCTGTATTTCAGAAAAGAGTGTTAAGAAAATGTTGTAGGAAATGAATCCAGGCAAGAAATGGGTAGAAAAGGGCCGTACGGAGAGTTAGAAGCCAGCTCACCCAGCTGGAGTAAGAAAGTGGAGGAGGAAAACCAGGCTGGAGTGCAAAGGCAGAGCTCAGTGGGACTGGTCTCACCTGAAGCTGCTCCCTCAACCTTGTGTTATAACCAGGACAACGGCAGGAATCCTCTGCTATTTGTAACACCCAGGATAATTCAGTGCCTTTTTGAAGAGCTTCTCACTGTCCTGCTCCCCTGAGACCAACACATTAATGGGGCCACAGTGGTAACATGCCCCTTTGCCACAATAACCCATTTTACACAGAGGGACTCCTGCATGAAAGCATGTCATTGCCATTAGTAAAGCTTTGTAGAAAAGAACAACTGCGAGTGCTGATGCCATAGCAACCCATTCAAGAGCAGGTAAGGTGGGCTACACTAGTTGAAAGGTGGCAGAGAGCTAATAGGAAAGTCACAGCCTTGCAAACAGCCCCTCTTTCTCATGACAGCAGGTGGCAAGAGGTCATGGTAAAATGCTCTTCTTGCCCTCAGAGAACCTAAGGTGAGGAGAAGCAAAGATCTTAGAGATAATCTCACAGATAATAACAGTTTCAGCAATGGTTTGGCTACTGGACCTCACTCCCCAGGCAGGAAATGAAAAGCAGCAGGCACCAGGCAATGCTTGGAGCCAGCCCTGCTGATCCTTTGGGCAACAGAGTGAACTGCTCAGCACCACATCTGTGACACTTCATATCTTTATTAGTCTTCACCTGAAAGAGAACGTAACCTAAAAAACTCTGAGAGTGCCAGCCAACTTTAATAAAGTTTTAGAGGTCCTACTTCAAGCTAATAATAGGTGAATGAAGCAGAGCAGTACTAAAAGGTTGGCACTTCTGCAAAGGGTGTCTTTTCTAAAGCAAAAAAAGGCAATTATTATAGTCAACTGAATATTTCAAAAGAAGCAACTTACTCATAATCTTGCACAATTTTTCTTTTCGTATGTTGCTCATCAGTGCAACAGGTCTATGCACACAAATGTAGTTGTTACTTCTAACTTCTATCACCTGTCATCAGCAAATCACTCTTGGCCAGCACATCTCTTCCATACAGTTGTGGTGTTTCAGCTGGTAGGTTGTTACTCATGCTGCTTCAGAATGTCAGATGGTGGTGTTCCTGCTGATCAGGTGGCTCCTGTGATTGACTAACGCAATGGTGCTAGTCTCCAGTTTTGCAGGACAAACTTTCTGAACACTGTGTTACGCTAGAAGTTTGGTTCTGGGTACTTGATAAGCTAAGGGGTGCAAAAAGTCTTCAGTGTTTGCAAAATGCCTGGGGACTGTATTCTGAATCAAAATTCTGCATTTGGTGTGATCTGGAAAGAAAGTGCACAGGGTAAAACTGCACCCTGGTTACCAACTTTTGCCACACCACAACCTTCACCATCGCAGAGGAGGCTCAGTTGGAAAGAACACACAGAAAGTCTAAACACTGCGCTACAATCGGCTGTCAGTGGGGCTCATTCTGTGGCCGTGTGCCTACCAGTAGCTACTAGAATGCAAAAAGCACCTCCAAAGGGCAGTAAAGGCATTTCAGGGATATTCAAAATGTCCATAAAGTAACTCTGCACCTCTCATGTCCCTGGTGTAGGTCAGCTACTACTCTGCTGTATTCACTGCACTTACACTGCTCTGTGATGACTGAGATCAAGATCTGCCAACAGCACATCTTCAAGATTTGCAGCACTACTAGCAAGAGCTTTAAGATCTCACTTCATTCACCATGGTCCCTTTTTTGCCCCCCTTTAAAGTATTTCACATGAAATTAAGAATGTGTTAGCCAACAGCATGGGGGAAAGCCCCAGTGTTTCTTCCACCCTACTGCTGAACAGGGTTCAACACACGGGTTGCAGGTCCAGATTAGAGACAGAATTTCCCTGACGTCAGGAGATACTCCTACACTGGATTGCAGCCTCTCCAGTTTCCAACAGGTCTTTCCTCTCCATGTGGGACTACAGCTTGATTTCCATGTTTCTCTCCTAAAAATTATTCATTTTAAAGAAGACTTGTGCAGCTTGATGTTAGGCTGGGAACACTGTTTAGAAATTGCTGCTCAAGGATGTCCGTTATTTTATAGCATTTTCTTTTCCCCTGTAACACAACTGGATGTTTGAGCCAGCGGCGGGAAAGACCATCACCTACCACATTTGTCACCAAGCTTGATAGATAGTATTCCCAAGCCAATGCCATAAATGCTGTTTGGAAATTGCAAAGCCAGGCGGCTGCCGCTGCTGGTCCGGCCAAAAAGAATTAATTTATAATCATGAATATAAATTTCATAGATAGTATTATTGTCATTCCTCTTCTGAATTATAGGACATATGGGGAGTGGCTTGTGGAACAGAAGCAGTGTCACTATAATTCAGTGTAATTCCAATGACAATCGTTCTATCTATCATGCAGATATAAATCAACCAATCTCCTACATTAAAGGGACAGACCTCACCTCTCAGAAACTGGGGGAGAAGGAGCAGGGTCCAGGTGTTACTGGTGATGCTGACTAAGGCTGGTTTTATTGCAGATAGCAGCCATTTCATGAATGTATTTCCACTGTATTCTGACCAACTGAATGATGTTTTCCCATGTGGCTACATGCAGGTTTTTTAAAAAAATCACACATCATTCATTCAGGACCATCTTCCATCTCTGCTGCCCTCTGCTACACATTAAATTACTGGACTTTCTAAATGAATGATAGTTGACAAACTACAGTAAACTTACTGTCCTGACTGAAATGACATTAATTCAACCAGAGCCCAATATATTCAAAGGTCTCTCTGAAATGCCATGAATTAGGGAGCAGATCTTTTCTATTAATGTGTCTTAGTCCCTCCCAAAGGCTATCACCCTCGGGGAAAAATAAAAGACAGTAGAGCCTCAGTGCCACTAAGCGAGCTTGTAATGGCTTTGCAAGCACACTGCTGGGAAGAAGAATGCAGGACTCTCAGGAAGCAAGAGCTTGTGTAGGAAGGAAGAGCCTCTGCAACCAGTGCAAAGGCATTTTGGAAAGCAGAGAGTTCTAGAGTTAAGCAACCTATTGCTCACCGTTATGAAAAAGCATGATTATTCATGAGTATGTTACAGTGTGTAGCTTGCCAATTACCCAATCAGGGGACATGCTCATTCAGCCATGAGTGAGGGCAGTACCCATAATATTTTATTGCTATTAAGCCTCAACTTTGCATGTTTTTATATAGACTATAGGGTGTTTAATAGCCATGCAAAGCTATGACTTTCTTGCATACATTACAGATGGGCATGAGAGGATAAATCCTACTGCAAGCTGCCCATGCTAACCCTTCCTTTGTAACTAAAAATATGTAGCTGCACAATATTGCATCACACAGAGTTGTTTGAATGGGTCACCTATGCGAGATCTTATCTGTTTTGTGAAAATGTTACAAAGCTCTGCAGGAGGTAGTGTCACAGAGTTGACCACAGGGACAGAACATTTAGGTTGAAATAAAGATGTCATTTTTTAGAAGTCAGGAAGGAAATTATTTTTTTAAAAAAAATGTCCAGAAAAATGAACAGTAATTCAGAATGGTAAAAGAGAATTAGGTGTTTTTGGCAGAAGGAAATTTAAATACATTCCCATAGTTTAGTGTTATCCATTTGGTTTTATAATTGCAGAGAATAATATTTCAGATACTAATATCCTCAGAGACAGGGTCAAGCTATGAAAGATGCTTTCCCTCTGAATCAGAACCAGGGAGATATTCTGATATGTTCTGTACGTTCTGACCCACTCTCCTAGTTCAGCTGCCTGTGAGGAGTGGTCACGTTCCCAGTCTGAACCTTTATCAACTAACTCTGGAGCTTGGGACTGCTACAGCATCCTATCCAGTTCACGCATTCATGGCTAATTCACCAGTAGTCTTACACCTGCAGTTGAAATGCTAACTATTTATTTATACTCTGGTATTTATACTCTGGTATAAACATGCCAGTTTGCATTTGTTAATTACTTCTACTTCTATGAAACATCTATATTTTGAGTTTTGCCTTCCTCTTCAAGAACGAGGCAGTTACAATATTTGACTTTCCTGTAATGTCAGATTTTTCCTGCTCCTTCACGGCAGGAACCACTCAATGGTGTCAACTATTTTTTGACTTTGATAGAAATGTATTGAGAGTCAAGATCATCTCTTAATAGTTCACATTTCTATTTAATAACCTGCTGCAATGTCAAAAGATACAACCATCATATTGCACATCCAAGAGGTATTATGCACTGCCATCCTATCTATTGATGCACATCAGACATGTCCATGTTATTCCATATTCTGTCCATTCCAAAGAAAGGCTAAAGGAGGCAGAGGGTGCAGATCTTGTTAGGTACAGCCTCTGACACTATCACTATCAATTGTCTTTTGCTAGCACTGATCATCACCTCAATTATCTGGTGTCCAGCCTACCTGATAGGTTTTTGCAAACTATAACTCTTCTGTCGATGAACACGGAATAATGACAGCTAGGGGCAGATGGACAGAATACAAAAGAGAGAAACCTAAAAGTATTATACACATACACACGCACACAAACCTCCACCTGCGTCTCTAAAGCTGCAACGATTCAGCACATCCTGTTATTTTCATAATATGCAACATTATAGTATACAAAGCACAAAGAACTGAGTTTAAAATGCCCTGAATGATTCTTTTTGTTTTCCTTTCTCTTATTTCATTCCCAAGCCTGTTAAATCCACAAAATGTCTTAGAATAGAGTACAGCACCTAAAACCACACCTGTTAAATGATGTTTGGCAACTCATTCTGAAACTATTACTGGATGTTTAGATAACAGGAAAAGAAAACTGGTTTTGTAAAAGTATGTTTAGCATTATTTTAATTTAAAGGATTTTTTAAAAATAATTCCAATACCACAAACTTGAACCAAAGACTGAAAAAATCAAGCAAGAACTTGCAGATAGCACACTGCCACTGTAGCTGTAAATTTTTACCCATGCATTATTTCCCACAACATAAGAAAGTGTATTTTAGTGCAATATTAATTGAAGTTTTTCCAGTATAAGGTTCATGAGGTTAATTTGAAAAGAATACATTACCAACATATTTATAGCATTTAAATAAATTAGGATCACACTTCACACATCAATAAGAGCTGTTAAATAATATTTTTATTCTATGTAAATTCTATCCATTCATCTCTGTTGTATAACAAATGACCATAATTATGGTGCTTCATTGGTAGGAAGGTCATTGGTAATCTTGTAATTTCTCATTGGTGTAAAAAGAGAAAACAGAACTGTTTGTGATGAATGTATTCAACCTTTTGCATACTTTGGTGCTTGGGACTATGTATTAAAATGCAGCAAGAAATTAAGTTCTTTACTTACACAGCATTTTTAATCTCGTGCTGTTGATTTGTTATAACTAAGGCATTTACAATGCCTTCCGAGGGGACTTTTTCCTGTATATTTTAAATTTCTTCTTTAGAAATTAACAAGGTTCAAATATTCACAAAATTACCCCTTTCCAAAAAGCCTCACCAGAGTCAGAATTCAGAATGACTACAAACTCAGAATGACTACAAGTTCCAGTCTTTCCTTTTTTTACTTGTAGCCCATGTATTTTGTATTACTGAAAAAATGATGTCTCAAAATCAAGTTGTAAAGAAAGAGTGAATAAAATGAGAAAACAGGCTACTTTCTAGTAGTCTCTTAGCTGAGATTACTGAGTTAAACTTGCAGATTGATATTTTTCTCTAGTTCTGTCTTAGTTTTATACAGAGATTTAATTCTTACCTTCAAAAAGGGAGGAATCACAGTATTTCTTACAGGATTCAGAATATCCCTAGGAAGACAGATTTTCCTGCTTTAAAATAGCCAATATGATTCCTGTAAGAAAAATTTCTGTGTAATTTATTAAAACAGACAATATACTGTCAGTTTCAAATGCACTCTTTTATAGTTCTCATTGTATAAACATAGGTTGTTTTCTAGTGGAATATACCAGGACCGTATGGCTTTTATATATGGGAAATGAAGACAGTATATTGATTGCTCATTGAGAGAGAGAAGGAACAGTGCCCTATAACTGGAGTATCATTGCAAACACCGATGCTGGAAAAGTCCTCAGAAACAGGGATTCATGCAGAGGGAATTCTTTTTAATGACGCTTGATTTAATCCCGTTATTCTAATAAAGTGTAATCAATTGATGCAGAAAATCTGAAGGTCTAGTTCAGCTGCTGATTAGAGTTTGGTTGTTTTTAAGACAGTGGAGACAATGAAAGAGAAGTAAGTTAATAAGCTTTTGCTTCGCTAATCCACACTTCCTGGAGCGAGCTTGAGTTTTGAAGGAGGGCAATTTGGAAGCTGTCTTAGCATAAATCTAAAGCAAGTCCGTGGCTGTCTAAGGGGAACAAGCCCCTCAGCATTCACCAAGACACGCTTCAAGGAGATTCTACTCTTAATCCAATTTACTCAGCCGAATAAGTCCCACTGCTTCAGCTTGCCAACAAATTAAAATCCAGCTTCATAAAAACACCTTGAATTTGGAAGGTATTGGCTGGCCTGCTAGACTTGAAACTTCATTTATTCTGGCTAACTTCTCAATTATCTTCCCAGCAGTGGAGATGTGTAAAAGTGCAAAAATCAATAGGATTCTATTCCCTTTCTATTGGAAAGGGAAAAATTAATGAGATAGGACACTCTCTTAATCAGAAATAAATGTTTTAATTCAGATAATGACATAGTTTTCCCTCGCTGAAGGATGACAAATGCTGGGCTGCACCCCCAGCAGAAGCAGTTTCAATTTTATTGTAAATATAAAAGGTATTGATCGGTGAGATGCACAAACCCTATTGCTTACAAAAGCCATTCAGGGGGACTGGGAAAACTATTAAGCACTGGGTCAGAAATCAATAAACAACACTGAAATGTAGCAGAGGTCGCCCTAAGGCTTCATGGCATCTTAGAAAGCCAAGTGGCAGAAATAGTGACAGAAATGTCTCTTGTGGAGCAATGTTAAGGATGAAGGGGTCATGCGTTTCATCTCTTCGGAGCTTTGACAGGTCTGTGGAACAGAACTAATGTAGTCTTTCCTCGCTCCCTTTGATTTAAATACATGCTGATTCATCCGACAGCTGAGCGCAATGATTGTTTTGGGTCATGCAAATATATTGGCTCAGAAAATATTGTAGGAGTATTTTGGTCCAGCTCTTCCTATGCAAATGGGATTTTAATCTGAGATTTGTTTGCCCTATTTACAAAAATGTGAATACAAAAGCACAAACAAAGATGTCTCTGAAATCAGGATGTTCCAGCATGAAATTTTCAAGAGAAATTTAAAGAGGCAAGTTGTAAAGATAAAAATAATTAAAAAAGAAAAACAACAAATATTTTTGCACCACAGAAATTATGATTTGGTTTCATTACAGAAGGTTACTTCCTCTGCTAGAAATCACTTACCATCAGTGAACAAACCACAGTCACCCCAAATACATGCTTTTGGTGGTCCTTAGTTTGAAAGTGCCACACCTGATCCCAACCTGAATCTCTTAAAATACCCTGAGGACCACACTTGGCATGCGCAACTACTGCTCCATAATCACCCGGCAGAAACCACCTAGAATGAAGAGAAACACCAGCAAAAGCAGTGTCTCTTCTCCAAGGTGCGAGCTGATTTTTCATAGAAGACATTGATTGGAAAGGCTTAAAGCAGAATACTGAAACTTTTAACAACATCATTCCCGAAGCACAGTCAGAGCCAAAAAAAAAAAAAAAAGCAAAAACCCGAGTGACTGTACCTTCTGCTGTGGGAAATGTAGCTTCCCCCTTGACACGGATATGATTATAAGATTGGTTAGGGTCAGGTTACCCATCAGTAGGTGAGGTGTTCAGGTGCTGAGGATTTCAGTTTCATCTCACCTCAGATATTATGTCAGCTCCATGTCATTTTCATCACGGGGAATGATTTGAGGGCTTGCTGTGTCCCCTGTTATTGCGGTCACTTGACCTCAGATGTAACTTCTGTTTAATACCAGCATTTGAACAAAGCCGAGGAGTAGCACACACGCTGTGAGCCACCACTTGACCTTTCCGTCCCTGGAAGATGCCAATTGGCTCTGGCCTTCGGTTCCACTGCCCCCTCCATTTGCAACAAATGAATGTTAAGGCCTCAATGAATTGGCTCACATCTGAAGTTATATTTTTTCATTGCCATAAGCGGTTTAAAATTGAATCCCCTTTTTATATTTTGTCCTGAAGTAATGGTATTTTTCCTGTTGCATTTGGTTTGGGAGCATAGAAATGGTCTTGTTCTTAAACACAATATTCACCTCCGCCGTGCACTAATTTTAAGTACACGGTTTAAGGGAGGACATGTAAAGAGCAAAGTGCCTTTGCTCTATAAAAAGGACCACTTTATGTATCTTAATGAAAATTTTCCTCTTCTTTATTAAGCGTGCCTCACTAAATCTAGAAAGAAAGTAGAAAATCTTTTTTAAATCATTAAAAAGTACGTGTGACTCTCAGTCACAGTACACAGATTTGTAAAAGAATGGCCCCAGACATACAAATATATCATTATTGCTCAGCAATTCATGAATCACAGCTTATGTCATATACATTACTACAGTGGCTTCCAGAGATGCAGCCAGTTTAAGTGAGCCACACAGGCTTTTTACATTCATTATGATTCTGACTGCAGTTACTGCTCCAGCAAATAGTTGTTCTGGGGACGCCCCTCAGAAGCTTTCTTTTTAAAGTGCACCTGCCCATGCTGGACAAGACACTGTGGTCAACATCTTGGTGCCGATCTGCTTTACCAGAATTTTTCCACACCTGCTTGGTTACAAGAGTGAAGTAAATGTTTATGAACATGCGAATAACAGGGACAGTAGAAGTAGTTTTGTTAGTATGGTGTCGATTAGCAATATTTGGCTGTGTTAAGTAGCCTGATTTTCAAAAGGTGAAAATGAGGTGTCTGAACGTGGACTTAAGAGCAGTAGCAGCCTATGCCTGCACCACCATGCCATGACCCCGCAGGAGCAGACCTGGCTCGTGGCAGTGGCACTCACCTTTCTGGCAGGGCTCTTTGGGGCTCGCTCCAGCCTCGTAGCAGGCAGCGCATTGCTGGAGCGCAGCTTTCAGCAGCGGTTTCACTCAGAAGCCCAGCTGCAAACTCCAAGACTGCTCTGCAGTGCAAACCAAGGTGCCATGGGTGAAGAAAGCTTCTAAAGTGCATTCCTGATCCAAAATTAAACACTAATATTGGTGCAGCCTCACACTACTTTGCTAACCAGCCAGCATGCAGGGACCAAGGATTCCACAGACGTTCAGCTCTAGACTTCTCTGTTCATATTACTGGGAAGAAGGCTCTAAAACAGTATCTGCTAAGGCAGTGATGGGGGTTTTTTTGACTGTGCATATACCATTACATAGGGAAGATCATGGTCCTGCACAAGCCACCCCAGGCAGCCTATTATCTAAGCACTCCTCGCTAACTGGGAACAAATTCAAACATGTGAGATGATAGGGCCGTAACAAATGTTCTCATCTCTGTTACCTTCCAAAAAAGTACTGAATTAAATTAAAGTAATTACCTTTAAAATTAAAACACAAAATGCAGTACGCTGTCTTCTGAAAGTAAAGCATAAGATAGCACAATCAGTCATTCAGTTCAGCAAGCAGTCTGGCCTCCTTCTCTTTACCCTAATGAGTACTCTGGGTCTCTCCATAATCCATCTTCATATCCCTATTATGCCAGGCCCACCAAGCTCTCGTATGTGAAACTCTCAAAAATTATGGCCTAAAAATATGGCAGTTCTATTAGGACAAGGAGCCGACTTTCCAAAAATTCAGATTTCCAACCATTCACTTGACTCCAGATGCTAAGGTTTTCAAAAACACACTAAATGTTGCATGACCAAGGCAAAATCATGAAGGCTGGAAGTGCTGCTGTTGCTAATCCTGCTTGGAAGATTTCTGGGCTGGAAGCATTTAGCGTAACATATACCTTATTTCCTTGGTCTGACTTTTAATGAAAATTGCCGGTAATAGGGAAAGAGAGACTGACAGTGACTCATGATCATTACTAAGATCCTTCAAAAGGCATTGGAAAATACTACATTTTGAGAAAAAAATAGAATATTTACAGTTTTCCATTAAATGCACTATATTATTTGTTTTTAAGTGATCACCTTATAAAAGCAATCTTTTGTGCAAAAATATGTGACTGGGATAATTTCTTCATCTGTCCACAAGGCTGGGTTTACCCTGAGTCAAAAAGAGAAAGCAGGGCAAAAGGGCTAAACATTTCCCACCTGAGACTGTTAGTGAACACCATCATCTGTGTCCCAAGGCCAGAGGAGATCCCTCAGCAAGACCACCCTGGCCTCTTTGCAACTGAAGTGTGCCAGATAGCCTATCTCACGCTTTAATTCCTCTTTAATTCTAAGTATTTGGCTGCACCCTATCTGTCCAGTACGACTTGTGCAGCAAAACTTGTGGGTTCCTTCCTGTGACAGCTATGCAGATGCTATTTTCCGAAAGAAATAATACAGAGCCACTACCATAGCTGGAAATGAGGTGCTGTCTTGTCCATCTGACAAGGACCCAACCACCAGTGTGAACAGTCTCTGCCCATAATCGATACGTGACCACACAGCTCCTTCTAGCAATAGCAGTTCTGTCTGCACATTGCAAAAGTCAGCTCATTAAAGTTTCAATGTAAGAAACTTGAAATATAGTACACAATTAGAGGTGAGCTTGGTAATTCCTGCCCCATATAATTTCCTTTTTATTAATTTCAAGCAGTGTGAGAGGAAGCTCTGAAGAACTGATTTTCATGGGATAAAGGAGCAACAGAACACTTCCTCTTCAGGTGTGGCAAGTATGATACATGGCACACTAGAAGTGCCCAGAGATGACCCTGGGGAAGGGTTCAGGGCAGAAGGAGCAAGAAAAATTCTCTTATTATACCAAGTCAAAAAGAAGTCAAACCTGAACTATGCGTCTCCTACTTGTCCTTTTGGCCTTTCGTGTTTTAGAAAGGGACCCAAAGGCTGGGACTTTCTCCTACTAAATAGAACTGTCACCAATACATTCAATAGTGATCCAACGTACAAATATTTCTCCAGGTTTATTTAATAAAGAAACCAACTGGAGATTATTATTTTGCTATCCTTATCTTTGATAGAATAGAGAACCCTTAAATGAATAGCCATTAATTAGAATAACTTGGCAGGGGGGAGCATGTGTTGAACAATACGGGGCATTCAATAGGCTCCCGCTAAACCAATGGTTCAAGCTATTTCCATACAGGACAGAAAAAACAGGTTTTACAGAAGAAAAGCTACCTTGTATTTTCCTGAAAAGACCTTAAGAAAATGTGCAGCTTTGACTACAGAAGTACCTTCATTCACAGCAGTGTTCTCATGCTTCACCCAGCCCACACTTGTCTCCCTGAAGTCCAACCTTATTTACAGCATGAGTGATAAAATTTTCTTTAACTTTAATGAGATTAAATATGCCCTTCTCTCACATTAAATGAGAAATTTTAACAGTGCATTCTGGAAGAAGGACAAATTTAAGCATGAGCTTAGACTTAAATAATTTGCTGAACTAGCATTTAAATCTTTAGTCTTCTTTTAGACTTTACGTGCTGTACTCTGACTGTGCAATGGTTTCACTGACAAAAACCCAATGATCAGTAGTTTAAGCAACATCAGAAGCGGGACTGTCAATTAACTGCAATTTATAGTCCCTGATTTGTTTTTCACACTTTTTCATTTTGCTACTCTTCAAATTAGAGACTAGCACTCACTCAAAGATCCATTTATACTTGTTATCTTTTCCAAAAATATTGCCAATTATTTAATTTTGAATAGGTAACAGTTATAAAGCCCTTACTTATATATGCAAGGTTTCAAAATGCAACTTAACTCCTGGTTTTGATTCACTCTAACAAACTCTAACAAAGCTATATTTCATCTGCACATGTGGTGAAGCCTTTGCTGTGCTGTAACACGGCAGCTGCACAGCAGCACTGGGAACAGCCATTTAGCAAAGTGAAGAACACTGCTGAGCTGACTTGTGAGGCAGGGGACAACACTGGGTGGGACATAGCATAATACCTTCCTACTACAACCATTTATGGTCTAGATTTTTATTTTCTTGGCTGGTATATATGGAAGCCAGTCCTCTGAGCATTTCTGCACAGCAGTGGAGAAGTGTCGGGGATGAAGGCAGAGTGGCTGCTGTGCTGCTGCGCTGGTGAGAAGCCTTTCTTGGAGTCCTCAGTTCAGACAGAATTGGAGCGATGGCAACTACCTCTCGGATACATCACCACTCCTGTACTGCAGCAAAGCACGTGTCTCTCTGCCTCATTCATCTGCTGCACCCCAGGACTCTGCAGTGCTTTTGGTTCAATAATAGCGATAGAAACTTCTTGCCAGCTCCATAGTACCACTCCCAGCAACACTTAAAATATTCTCTGACTGGTTCAGGTCAGATCCATTTACTCTTATTTTTAAGAACTGATATTACCAAAGGCAACTTAAGGCACAGCAATTGTAGGTCATACGGATTTGAAGTGGTGCCATCACTTAACAAAAAAATCACCTTTTATTAATTTATATCAGAGAAGTTAAAGGCAGGATCAGCCATCTCAGTGGGTAGTGCTGTGCTGTATGCCAAACAAACCAACCCAAGCCTGACAGTGCCTGCAAACGGGAGATTTTTTTTTTCCAAAAGAGAAGCTACAGCGAACATGTGGGTTTGGGTGCCCTTGACATTTATAATTTACAAGAGGATGACTATTAGCAACAATATCCACACTCACTTTAAGACCGAAATAGTAAATGTCACTTTATGCTATCCCTAGCTAGATGTGATGCCAGCAGACATCTGAGAAATTGCAAGAATCTTGGAGATAAAACAAC
>NC_091399.1:36636226-36701226 GCF_032191515.1 Phaenicophaeus curvirostris
CATTTGTCAACCTGTTCATTACAGTGGTGAATTTGACACATCAGAAATGTCCTTTTGACAGGAAAGTTTATACTGGAATGAAAACTGAAGCAAAAGAAAGAAAAACCAAAGAAAGATGAAAGTGTAATTTATATTCCAGGATTTGTAATAGTAGTCTTGTCTTTAAGGCAGGATATATGTCACCTCTTTAGGAAGAGGGAGACACGGCTTTGGTGAGCCTGGGGGCTGTAATAGTCCTGAGCAGGTGCTGGAGCCAGGCTTATTTCACAACTCAGTGGGGCCTCCAGACACCGAGCCGCGGCTGCCGAGACAGGACCGGACCCAGTCCCTGCCTGTCCTAAGAGACAGGGCTGCAAACTCAAAGAGACTGTGGCCTTTTTGTGTTTGCTCACTGCAAGCGCAGGGGTTAATCAATAACCCGCCGTCATCTTTTCAGAGCTCCTCCTTTGATCCTGTTGCATTTTGGCTGTGTTGTAAATTCAAATTTAGCACCTGATAAGAATAATATATTTAAATAAAATCCCATGTAACAAACACATGTAATTTGCTGGTGTGCAGATTGTGAGGGGAAAGAAGAGTTCCCGTATGGAACCCACTCAAAATTAACCAGAAGAAAATGAAAAAAAATCCTAATACAAAAACCAAAATGCAAATGCTCTCTTTGTGAATAATTATAACCAGAGCTGAGCAAGAGATCAAATCAAAATGTCTTATCATAGGTAAATAAATGTCTATTTATGCATTAACTGTATCTGTCAATGTTTCTTTATGCTGTTAGCTGGATTTTCATTAAAGCAGGAAGTATTAATTTAAATTAAGCAGAGTGAGATCTTTATTATCAAAGTAATCAGCTACAAATAAGTCGGTTAATTCCACTTCTATATTTATAAACAGTTATCTTTCAGAATTAATGTTTTCCATTGGAATAATTTTCAAGTGGTTAAAAAACAAAGGCAGAAGGGAAACTTGCATGAAGCATTCCACATCACATTTGCTCTGCTGTTGTTTGGCTGAGCTCTATTGGAGTCTAGTACACAGGCACTGGAGCATCTACTATGACTGTATAAAACGTGTTTAATTGGCATGAAAAGGCACTAACAGAGTGCTAGTGGAGTTTCCATTATCCAAGCGGATATCTTATTTACTTTAGTTGAGATGGAGGACAAGACGAAAAGGATGGCAACTGCATATGTGCATGTGTGTGTGTACGTGTCTGCTTTAGGGGGGATTGGAAATCACACGTGCTATAAAACCCACAGCATTTATAATGCCACTAACCTCAAAATCCCCAGGAGAATGGTTTGCAAAATGTTTTCCTAATTATAATTTTGCAGATTTATGTTTAACACGGTTTGCCAGTTGTGAAATTGGCAATGATGATAATACAATTTGACGGGTATTTCACGTTAAAAAATATGCATTTTTATAACATACTTTCCCCGCAACCAAGTAAAAGAACCTGCTCTGAAAAGGAGTTTCATTTTTTATGCCACACCATACAAGTAGCCTGCTACACACATATATACATTCGTTCTTTTATTGTAATTTATATGGAAGACTAGCCTGCATTAAGAATCGATGTGGTACTGTATATGTTGTATTACAGTCCCTCCAGTGAGTCTATGAGGAACCAGCTCCCTGCTGAGTACATACTTATGTCAATATTTCTGTTAATTGTTGCATTACAAATTGTTACATATCCCAGCGGTGGGAGTTCACATTTGTGCCTGCAGTGGAGCTGACAACACCTACACGTGGTCCCAGGAGGTTTCAATATATTGTGGGATTTGCCTTTTGAAAACGTTATCACAGTTTATCAGTCCAATGTCATTCCACTTAGCACTAATAGAACAGAACCCAGAACTACGCCGTGGTGTGGTGTATTCCCCTGCCTCCCTCCACACACCGAGAAAACACTCGGAGCTTAGAGAATCCACACAAGGTTCCCAATCCAAATCAAATGACGTTTGATTCCCTTCTAGTTTTTGCATTGTTGTATAACATGATTTTTATTCCTAAATGCTGGCCTGTTCATGCTGTCGCAGGAATTCATTAGTGGGGCATTGATGTTACGCAGGATCCTGAACAGGTCATACTCAGAAGAGGAGATATTTTGTTTGAACTTTAAAAATAAATGGCGTTAATTTCTAAAATTCAATAGTGCTATTGACTTCAACACATGCAAGATTTGCAAAGTCAGATCGTAACAAGACATTCAGATGTAATTTTGTGTGTTAGTTACTGAAGGGATGACCCCAGGAGATGACTCCACCAGCCACCAAAAAGTCGATTGCTGCAATATATCCTCACTGCATTTTGTAACAACCAGCTACCATCAACGAGCAAGGCAGCACATTTTTGCAGGATGAACTTCAATAAATAGCATGAAATTGAATTTGTAAGAATGTTAATATTTAGCATGCTCTCCGATTCCTTTAATTGCTTGCACTTCAATGAAGAGGAACCCTTATTGTGTGAACTAAAACAGGACAGTGAAAATTCTCCTTCTGGGACAGACATAGGCGGTTAACAGGCAAATATGCTGTTACCAACTGATATGACAATGAATTTCTAAATCAGGATGTCAGGTTAGTCCTTAGTCTGTGAATAAAAGTGTGTAGCAGGGCACCACACCTTTTCTTCTTTCCATCTTTAAGCATCCCTGATGTGTCAAAGGGACCTGGTGGAGCCCAGAGCCATTGGAGGTGAAGCCCTGCTCCTCAGCATTCCTCCCAAACCTCAGCATCCTTGCCAGCTTCCTGCCAGTGGGCTTTACTGGGGGCACTGGGGGAGGGGACTGGTGGTTCATTGCCCCTGAAAACCCTCGTAAATAGAGATTCCACAACAAGGAGACTCTGTGCAAAAGGCTAATTACAGCCTGGGGCTGCATTAACCTTTACTGTGGGTTCCCCACTGGGATCTTTGTGAGACTGTGAGAGAGAGAGAGAGAGAGAGAGAGAGAGAGAGTGTGTGTGTGTGTTCATAGGCTTGCAGATGCACACACAGACCTTCTCCCTGTCCTTTATTTTCCCATTCCTCTCCATGTTCTCCCATATACAGATTTTGGAAGTGCAGAAAACCTTCTTCGTAGTCCAAGGATTTGTTCACTGAGAAAGTCAAGGAAGGGATCAGGTCTCCTCCTCTCATCTCAGCATGAAACAGGACTGGCTACAAAATTCCCTTCCTTGATGGAAGCTGGTAGTGCAAATTCAACAAAGATAATAATGACCGTCTTGTCTATGGAAACCAGCTGGTACAAAACCACACTGTCATCAAGAAGCCATCAAATTCTCTTCGGAAAAGCAAACAGAATGCAATTAATGTGAGCCAGGTGCATTAGTAAATATTATGACAGAGGTAAATTTATTACTAAGAGGTACCAGTGGTCTTATAGTTAATATGAAAGCTTGCAGTGATGATGCAGACATTTGGACAAATCTCTGTACTTTTCCTAGGAAGCTACAGTGAGTAAGTAAAATTGAAAGCAAAAACTAGGAAGATTTAATTCTCTAAAGTTGATGCTGCAAAATTACTATAACAGAGACCACAGTCATTCCAACCTTGGAGATCCTATGAGGGAAAATGCTGTAACTAACCTGATTTCTTGTCTTATCACACAATAATCCAGCTGTAAGTGAAAATATCCATGAAAATTCAGTCGATGTCAGATCTTCAAATATTTGAAAGCTCACAGAAAAGTCACCGAAGGCCACAACAGCCTCACCTAGCTGATGACAATTACCTGGCATCCCACAAGCTCTAGGGATATAGTGTTTCTGCTATAGGGGCTGTTCTTACTTCTTCATCAATAGAAGGGGAGGGATATACACTCTTATGCTGCTGGACCCTACCTAACAAGTAATACTAGCTACTACTGATCCTGAGATATTACAGTCTCATTGGAAGAGTGTCAGAAATCTAGGCAACGCAGCAAAGTGATTTATTTGAATGCTTCCTGCAGGGAAATACACAATAACGAACAGCAAGGAACTGTTCCATTCCACTGGGTTTTTTACTAGAGGGCTCCCCAAAGGACCAGTTTCTCCCCATGTTTAAGTCATATTCATGCTTAAACATGGAGCAGCTCAGCCAGACAAGAGGGGCTCAATAACTAGCAAGTTCCAAGTGAAATGCCTGCTCTCTTTCAGCACAGTGGCCATCACCGTGCCCATTACCTCCGTGTTCAGATGAGCTCTGCTCAGGAAGAAGCAGGCAGAGGAAGCAAGCTGAACCTTGCACCAAGGCTACACTGAATTTGTGCTTATGAGCAGGGGGGAAAGGCATGTTGAAGTTTTTTAACTACAGCATAGTTCCCTTGGATGCACAGCAAATACCTGCCAGTCTATTGTCATCTTAAAGGCGCTTGGAGGCCACACAGTTTTCCTGGGACCCAGCTTCCATTACGCATATGAAAAGCAGATTCTCTTTGCTCCTTATCTTAAAAATGTTTCTGGGTTGTCCAAGTGGGTCTGAAGTGCTAAGACCCAAATCACAGCTAGGAGGTTCTCTCACACCCCCATGGGAGGTCTCCGGGTGGGCAGGTGAGGACGTGGCAGTATTCCCACCACACACCAGCCTCTGAACACACTCATTCAAGTTAAATCTCATCACCTTTCACTTCAATGGCAAAGCAGAGGTATTTTGAGCTGCCTTTGCAAACATTTATCCCAATAGGTAGCTTTGTGTAATAAAATAAAACCTCAGCAAAACAAAAAAGCCTCCCATACAAATGATAAATCCCTACCAAAATCAGGTCTGCCACTGAACATCCTCCTCTCCTCAGAGACAGGAGGAGGGAAAAAACACATGACAGATGTTAATCACCTTCTTTAATGAACTGCTTGGAGATATTTAAATACGATGGTGTTGACTGTGGCATAAGAACATATGTACAATAGTATAAAACAAAGTAGAAACATGATGTATTATTAATGCACACTAATTCCTTTACATCTATTTAGAGGCATGATGAAGGAAGAACATACTGCATATTCTCACCCTAGCTCTTCTTGGATATAAAGAGACCCTCCGAAGCAAATTCTTCAGCCTACTATACTTCAAGAAATAGTAATGTAAAGCACCAGACATTTCCTATTAAAGTTTTAAAAACATAGCTCTAAGTCATACATTACATTGAATGCTTTAATATCTCATCTGATTCAGTAGGTTTTAAACCCCACAGAGGTCACATTTTGAAGCACTAGTCACTTTTCACAGCATCTCCAAACATTAAATAAAAATAAAAATTATTAGGAAGAATAGAGCCATCTGTAGAGGCTAATGATGTGTCAGTTTGATATTATTATTAATAATACTATTATTTCTGTTTCATATTAGGGAGATCATGATTGGTAATGGCTATAAAGTAGGAGTGATAGCCTTCATTCTGACCCATCTGTGTTGCAGCTAGAGCAGCGTGAACAGATCCAGTTACAAAACAGTTGTTTCTCCTGACCCAATTTGGTGTTTGGCTTTGTCCTTGCAGCTAAACCCAAAGCCTTGGCATGCCCAGCTCAGGTCTGTGATCTGGTTACAACGAGCTTGGCCTGAGCCCTGTAACAGGCTTTAATGATCTTGTGACCGGGTCAAGGTCAATCACATTGTGATCGGGTACCCAAGACTGGTTTGTGTAAATGCACAGTACAAGGTCCGTGTAACTGATCTTAGCTTCACTGGCCACGGCAAGAAAAACTGCCCTACCCAACCTCTGGAAAAGGAACACGGTAGCAGAGCCATTTAGGCAGTGGCTTGCTGCTGCATTAGAAATAGGAATGTAAGCCTCATTCTTGGTTCTTATCAAGGGTTTTCTTCAGTCAGCTCAGCTGTACTTAACCTCTGAGGCTTGGATTGAGAGGTGTCGTAGGAGACTAGCCACAGCACTTCTCTGTGTACTGCGCCTTCGCTATGCAAAAAACACTAGGGTAGAAATCTGCCTGCATTGTACATTTCTGACAATGTGACTGGGGTTCAGCACGTACATTGAGTCATAGAATCGTAGAATAACCAGGTTGGAAGAGACCCACCGGATCATCGAGTCCAACCATTCCTATCAAACACTAAACCACATTATAAGAATAACAGTCAATTCAACTAATTGTAAATATTATGATAAGCATAAATGAAGAAGTGTCTATTGTCAAGAAAACGCTTGAGGAAGCACCACGTAAACTGCTCTAGTTTAAACGTTTCAGCAGTACAACTTCATTAACTGACTAAAACAGTAGTATACCGAGCAAGCATTTTCTTCCTTTCTAATACCAAATACATACAACAACACTCCCTTTTCCCTTCTCTGTTACTGTTGTGGGTCATATTTAGTGCTGATGATTTGTAATTTACCCAAAAGGTACAGGCACATTTCCCCCAGGTAACATTTGTAAACAGAAATAAAGCTGGTGGTGTATTGTTTGCCTCAGAAACTCTGCAATTCTAGTATGTCATAGAGTAGGCAGCGATGTGTAACCAAGACCTGTGATAAAAAGAAACTGCAATTGTTTTTTTTAAGGTATACCTCTAAAACTGTACTATGTGGATTTCCATGGTGTGGTAGCACAGTCAGAAATTGCTTTTTTCTCCTCTATAAGGACTAGTTATCTGATACTCTTTTGTTTCCCTTATTCCAATGTTCAGTTGCATTTTAGTGTTCAGAGCTATAAGGATGCATTGAAACTTATGGAGCCTGACATTTTAACTATCTCATCTTAGCATGATTCATCTCAATTTACTTTCTTCAGAAATGTAGCCTGGAAGAATATGAACCATTTTGAAGGCTTGCTAGAAGGCCATAAGCTCTATTAAAGAGCCCAGTATCAGCTACCTTCCAAAGAGAGTTTGTTTGTTATGTGTCTCGTCCTGCAGAAGTAGTAAGTGCCTCCTGGGAAATGCGATGGAGTCTCAAAGGTTGAACCCACAGAGCTGGGGCTGGGGGGGAACTAAGCCCTAGATCGAGTCTTCCATCCTTACAGTGTTCCTGTACTCTGCTGCAGGAACAGCAGAACAAAGAAATCCACGGCTTTTTCTGTGCTGCATTTGAGCCTTAAGCAGAACAGAGGCATCTAAATAGTTAAATAATGAGGTGATTAAAATAGCCTCAATAAATTTGATGGGTTGATATGAGCAAACAAAATCATTCATATGGTATTACACTATGGTCACAGTCTGACAAGTATTCTGGGGCAAATCCTCTGCGTACGTCAACTGTCATTGCTCTACTGAAGTCAAAGCAACTCTGACAACTTATACTCATGGGGGCTTTGCCCTTTTGTGCACAATTCTTGTAATAATCGAATTGCACTGTACACAGAGCCCTGGCTGCATGACCATTGTGGTGTGAAGTGCTCCACAGACAGCAAGCTGGACCACAGTCCATTTAAGGACCAAAGGCACAGGTTTCAGTATTGAGACTCGACTTTCATTTAGATTTCGGACTCACCTGAGCTCTGACAACAACGATATGAATACAAATTTTAAATATGACTCATTTAGGCACCTCCCTTTCAGCACAGCCAACAAACCCACAACACCAAGAACACCAAGAACACCAAGCAAACCCACAGGCAAACAGCAATAAACAGCGGTGAGGAGCTGTGATGTGGAACGGGCGGGCAGTGTGAGCGAAGGCTCACAACTGGCTTCCTCAAGAGTTCAATGACACTTAGCCTGGCCTGCTCCCCTTCTGCACTTGCAGTCACTGATACAGTGGAACAATAATATATCACTAGACCTGACCCTTTGGCCTTTATGAATTATCTGTTTTAGAAAGACGTGAAACCACCTTTTATATCCAACATAATAGATATTTAGACATTGTAGATCAATAGTGAACAAGTTTTCTGGTTATAGTTAATGGGTGCCAGAGGGACATTCTGACATTGACCTCTGACATCCCTGTTGACAAGAAATCTATAGAGAAAAAAAATAGGAAAGACTGCCAGGTTTTAAAGTTATGAATATAATTCTACAGCGAATAATGGTAATTTCCATTGAGCAGAAATTTTTCATACTTTCAGTTTCAGATGAATTTCTCCAAAATCCTTAATTCTGACCAATGTAAAATTAATAACTGGCCCTTGGTGAAAATGTGAAACCAACTGTCCAGCTGTACAACATGATTTTCCACTTGTTACTTGTATGATATTGTTCTGCTCTCAAAGAGGACTTTTCCCTTTATAAAATAGGCTGTCATTTATAATTCCTAACCAGCACGGATTTGTTAAACAGCCACATTATAATAGATCTGGATAGGAAGAAGTACAGGCTCACAGTTTTTGAAAGAAACTAACCTAAAATTATTTTTAAAAGAAAATTAGTTGATGGGAATCTAACATGATGATTTATTGTAAAGTTGGTTGCTAATATGCATTGCCATCAGAGCACTAAAATAAATGCTTATTCCTTAATATATCAGGTACTTTAGCTAGCGTCTCACGTAATTAATTGATGCAGAGAAAGACTGTTAGTAAACATGGCAACAGCTATGAGTATAAAATTGTGTTGCTAGGTCACATACTTCACATTATGCAGTGAAGAAAGTTACATTCACCAGGAGCAGCTTAATCGAATCAGTAAAAGGGAGCAAATTTCCAGCAGTCTCGTTTACACTGCAGCACAATCCAGCGTGTCTCCTGGAAACGGAATAAGCTCTGTCACATCAAGTGAAAAAGAAATCCGTATGGAAAGAGGGTTGCCTTCTTTCCGAAGCATATCCCCTCCAACATACCTACTGTATTATTATGTCACACTCCAGTAACGCCGCACTGAGGTCTCTGTGGCCTTCCTGCAGCTAAGCACCGTTGAAAACACATTTGTCCTGGCTGTTCTTTTCTTCTACCCCTCCTCTCATCTTGTGCAAGATGAATCGCTGCTGGATCCAGACTGACTCCGAGGGCAAAGCCAGGTCTTGAGGAGGTAACCTGCCTCCTACGGCTTAAACATTTTAATTAATTTTAACACTAATGCACAAATGAGAGTTAATCACTCTGCTGCGGTGCTTTCTAATTTACCAAGTTTATTCATTAAAACTTTCCTCACTGAACTTTGATTGAATGTCATGCTTTTTAAAAGGCCTCTCAAACAGCCTTAAGGCTTTTAAAACTGATGTCTCCAGCAACTGCTGGAGCAATCTTTACAATTTGCTTTGCAAGGAGGTGTGTGAAAGTTTGGTGGGAGAGGGATTGAGAGATCCAGTTAAAACAAGGTTACTTGGGCAGCTCAGTAACAGGACTGCTCGGGAATGCTCCAGAAAAACACACGTGGCTAAAATTATCTGCTAAACATAAAAGGCATGTCTTAACTTTTAGAAATTCTACACCAAAACATGTCACAAGCCTCACAGTATAAAACTGTCCCCATGATGGCTGTGCAGCCTTTTGTCACTTAGTGCAAGAATGTAATATATGATCTATGACTATTAATTTTACGAGATTGCTTTAGATTATACTGTTATATGTTTTATTGCTGTGCTATATAACAAAAAGCATGGTGTTAATCTTATTTGTTTTAGATAATATATTTGCAATGTGTTTGCTAATCTAATTATTTTAGAATCAATATAATAAAAGCTTAAGTACACAGTTTGGTCTATTAATTGCTATAACTAAAATCTGAAATTTATTGTTTAAATGGAGATTCTTTATTTCAAATTAACTGAAGCAAAATATAATCTTTACCCTTTTAATTAACTGTGTTCGATATTAGGTAAAAAAATACCTCACATTTTCAGTTTCTTAATGAAGGCTGCAATCAGAAAGGCGGGCATTCAATCATACATTTAATTGGCTTTTTTAAAGTCATTTACATTACTTGGATCTCCAAGGAAGTTGCAGTTAAGAAAAGACTCTCTGTACATAATTTTATGGGAGAACTCACTTAAAATCTGGATGCACAATACTTTCATAGAAGTACAACCCTGCTGTGGGCATGTCTGTAAAGCTACATAAAGATACTTGTTTATTTGTGTCTCTATCAGCCTATGGGCACTGGAAACTTCACCCAGCACCTGGGCAGCTGAGGAAGATTCTCTGCAGAAGCCTGTGGTATCCATGCTTTCCTTCAGCAAATGCTCTGGGGTACAACTCTCTTTATTCACATTTACAGTTATATTTTCCTGGTTTGGAAAGCAGCTAAATTGTCAGCACAGATGGTCCCTTAGGACCCAAGCTGGCCTAAGCATCCAAGTCATTTCGGTTAGGCAGACCGCTTCATTGTGAAAGCCCCATGACACCGTGGGTGGTTGAGTTAAGAAAACTGCCTTAAGTGTCTCCACTAATACTGAATTCCTGCATCTGTAGCTAGTATGGGCTCAACGTTTACTCAGGCAATGAAAATGCCTAGCTAGAAATTCAGGTTAACCTTCTTCAAGTTTATAAATCACAGCCACTTCTATGTTTGAATCAAATTTAAATGTGAAAGGACTGTGATTCTTGCCTCTTCTATTGCCTTTACACTTCACCCACCGCCCCATCGCTTCTTCTAACATTTGTTTGTGATTTCTAGTAGCCACAGCTCCAACAGAACCTGTGTGCAGCCTGGAAAACTCTTTTTTGTGCATGAAAACAATGACTGACACGTCAGGTAAGTCTAAAGCATCTGGGGTAGGCAGGCTCTGCTGCACGTTTTCAAGACAATTGACTTGCACATGAACAGCATGTCCATCATGACTGGGAGGTGATGGATTTACCAGCACAAACTCACTTCCCAGGAAGGCAACAAGATCCGAGCATGTCCTGTGTGCTCCCTTTAAACACCCAGGCTGGCACATGGGCTTCTCTCTAGGAAAGACAGCATGAGATCAAAGCAATACCATGCCTCATGCCTCATGCTGTCAACTTACATTGCAAATATAAAGACACTCAATCCAAGTCGCTCATGAGTGTTGTCCATGGGCCACAAATCCCAGAAAACAGAAATCACACCCTCCACTGTTGTTGTATTACTGCTTCCCCATCAATGATGAGCTCATGTCTCCAGACCGAGGAAGGGCTAAGTTGTTTGAGATGTTCTTGTGCAGTCTCTGACCCTCAATTAGGGCATCTAAGTACAGCAGTAATACAGCATCCACATCCTGACCTTCCAGGACAACTGCCCCAGACTTCAGCCAGCCTCCTATCTTTTTTTTGTGCTTCACCTACCCGTTCCTTTTCTGACCAAGAAATTAAATTCTGGAAAAAGGCATTCTTAACAGTCTTCCTTTTGCTCCTGGAAGTCCTTGCAGATCTCCTGACATCACCTTATCAGCACATTCCTGGAGTAACTTCTTGCTTGCCTGGCCTGTGCTGATAGTTGCCCAGTCTTTTTCATAGTCAAAGCAAGCATCACAATTTTTCCTGGAATTCTTCCTTTAAAATTCTCATACTAGTGTTTCCTTAAGGACATTTTCCTCTGCTTATTCACGTGTTGCTGCATTAAAAGCCTTCTCTGTCTCTATATTTTTGTACCAACACGCCTATTAGTGTATCGTATTTTTGGATGGAAATGTTCATTGAGTTTTCAGGAATGATTGCATAGTTTTTCTCATCTTCCTAGGAAATTTATGAATCAATATTTTCAGCTTCATTGCTGCTCAGATTCTGTGAAACAATCCTTATGTTCAGATCTTTCTACGGGCTCATGAATCCAAAAGTCCTATTGAATTGGCTGCATTTCTGTTTCCACCTCATTATGGTGGGTGGCACCGTAACACGTGCACCATTGTAGCTGGAGTCCTCTCTTTCAACTCCAAACAGGAAACTTTATGATAATATGAATTACAGTCACTGATTGAATTACTCCATCTCCTTCCTCCTCTCCATAGCGCTTAATTCAAATGCCGTCCCAGAGATCTTTCGCAACTTCATGGTATGGATTTAAGGAAATGCAGAGGTCACAGTGGCCATCTAAAATACCAATACACCACCTATATACTCATTTCTGCACATACATGTATCACATTTAATAAAATGCCTACAATGAAAATTCTACCTCAGATATTCATTCTTAAAACCAAAGACATGCAACAACCATTTTTCCACAACCTGTGTAAATGCCCCTGTCCAAACCAGAAAGAATTGACACCCTCTGACGAATGTGCCTCTGTGCAATCAAGTCTGCACAGGATATTTCTAAATTAATTGCAAATAGCAAATATGTTTATAAAAATTAGACTTTGCCAGCAGGCAATTCACAAACAAACAAACCCCACTGCTTTCCTTTAAATACATTAGTTGTTATGAAAAGCTAACCCAGTTCTAGTCATTACCTAGCAATGAAAAATTGACAATAGAGTTATTAGGATAATATACTTAATTAATAGAAATATTAAAAGATTCGCCATTAACCTGCATTTGCTCAGAATGCCAGAGGGGTCATTAGTTAGAATGGCACAGAATATTTTATAGTACTTACTGTTCTTATGAGAAGTCAGATAGAGGGAACTGGAGATCCATACTGCTACTGGATTTGAAGTATGACCTTAATGATAGTCAAACTTTTAAACAGGAATGAAGACAAAGAGGACGTGGAAAAATTGTACCTTGAACTTAAGGGATTATGACAGACCAAAAATATATATTTGTTGTAAGCTAACCAATATTTTAAAATCAGTTGTTCAAAAATGTTTTTGACTGAAAGCAACTATCCATCTTTAACAGCCTGGAAATGACCATCTCAGACAAACAAAATGCACACACAAAGACATCTATAATATATACATATATATGCTTAAGGTACCCTTAGTTCAGAAAAGCATAGATTCACAGAAGACCTAAGATCACACTCAAAACCATTTGTTAAGCTCTAGAAGATGAAGACTAGCAGGGGAAGAGGGTTATAAAATGTTTAAAACTTCAGTTCAAGGAAAAGGAACAACAAAGAGATGGTGAGAAGAGTCAGAGACGCATATTGTAGAGTATTAGTGACTGTGGCAAGCAGATGGATTTTGTAGATGTTGGGATTGTCATTGCAGAGAAGTCAACAGCTGAATTCCAGAGGGCTTGGATGAGGCTGGCCTCACATTTCTCTCTCCCGATAAACGGATGTGCTTTGTCTCCTTTTGTTACAGAACATCAGAATAGTTCAGGCATTAATAACAGTATAGTTAAAAGGAAAAAGAAAAGATCCCCACACCTCATTATCCGACTACCTGTTTGAGAGAAGGTGTGAGACCAAATTAGTGTATGTTTGGAAAGCACACTGTAAGAGTTAAGCATTGCAATAGAGATGTTAATTTAGAATTAAATAGATTGCTGGGAACCAAGTTCACCAACAACAAATCTGAATTGAGTCACCTGGAAAACCCTGCAAGGCTTTGATGCTATAGAAATCGCATGGACTCTTCTCTCTTAAATGTCATCCCATAGGCATGCAAAATCACTTAAAATTAATACCAGCGTTGTTCCCTTCCAAAGTAAATAGTGACTCATTAGGGATGGAGATAAATCTGCAGTCTGAATTGGAACTTTTAAAACCTTGGTTTCAGAAAGGAATCTCACAGATTCAAACTTCACAGCTTCAACATCACTCTTGTTAAGTAGTGATTACAAAACGGGGAAATAAACAGGAGTCATCAGAGTCCCGCCCCAATCCCTGCAGAGGCACATATATTCAATACAGAGCTGAATGGATGAGCGATTGAGAAAGTTAACAAAAAACACATTTTCTTCCTTAAAGAAATATTTCCTACTGACAGATTTTGGATTGCATGCTCTTTGAAATACTGAAGCTATCATAGCACATTCCCAGAGAAAAAATATTAAAAGCTAGTAGCACTAAGTGCAAAATATGTGACATTCATACAGACAAATACATCTTTGTGTATGGATACATATATAAATGCACCCACAAAAAACAACACACACTTCAATAAAAATATTTGTTAGCAAGTAATTTAATATTTTGCAAAAAGTCCAAAGGAAAATATTCTTGGTCATATTCCAGAAGGGCTGCTTGGCAAGTCAGTGGTGTCCTGAACATGACAGTTAAACTCTTTGCTACTCGGGGACTGCCTTGTTACTGCGATCTGCCCAGACGCTGGGAGACTGGAAGGGGAGGTAGAGGCTTTGGAGAGGAATTCAGAAGGCTACTCTGTGTTCAACCGGGCTACTATCAGCAGTGCGATATGGTCTCAGAACCAAAGCAGAGGCTCATTTTGAGCTAGCTTTACGCTGATTAATAAAATAAGAAAATTCACGATAAAGAACAGACAAACTAAATTTATTTCCAAAAAGGAGCAATACAGTAAAAGGACAGATCTAAATCATGAAGTTTAGATTAAGTTCTTGAGTTTCCTGTATTTAATGTCATCCAGTGAGGATGCTGAATCGTGAGTCTGACTTGGATTATCCAGGCCAAAAAACAAAGGGTTACTTTTTAAAGTACTTCTATTTCCTACTATGTAACATCTCTCATCTTGTCAAAACCCTAGGGCTGATGCATAACACTGCAACTGGACACTTTTGATGATATGATTTATAGAGCATTATTCATTCAAGTGATCATGAAGTGGTAGAAGTCAGGAAATGTTACATCTAGACATATCTAACTAAGAAAAAGTGGGCCCTATCTAGTTCACAAAAATAATAACATGCATTGGGGTGAAAGAGCTATTTTTCATTTTCTTTCTTAAAAACACCATATACAAAACATATGAAGAAAAGGGTTCATTAGAGGTTTCAAAAACAGAGGGAGTGTGGTTTGTTACCCAGCAGGCCTGAGGGAATTAACATCAAGTAAAATTCTGATTAAGCTCAAACAAACTGAAATCTTCAAGATGGTCTAAATCAATTGAAAACTAGCACATAAAAACCTCAAACCACCTACTTCTCTAGAATTTTACTAGCTCAGATTAAGAATTTCTTCTTTATAGTGATGACAAGTCAGAAAACAAAGAGAAAAAAACAAAACAGAGGAAAAGAGGGAGCCTCCTCTGTATTGACTTCCTTTGCTCCCTGTGGGAAGTTGTAGTCACTGAGTACTCAGTGGTCCTAGCAGTCAAGCCGTGCTTTTTTGTGTCCAAACACAAAGTTGGAGGTGAGGCTTCAAAGACTTGAAAATGCAAATATTAAGCCAGATTGGGATAGCTGCATTTACGATTGCTTTGAAAATTCCTCAACTTAGCTGTTCTCTGGAGTAAGCAGAATGCAGGTATAACATGGGACTTGTGATCATAACCTTGGTTTTCCTCTGTGAAACAGTGTTAATACCATCTCAAAGGAGTTCTGCAACAGTCAAATGAGTTCTATGTATTTTAATAACGTTATAAATACTTTCAAACTTTGTTTCTTTTTTTAAAAGCCAGTAGTGCATAAAAAAAATTAAGCAGAAAATTAATTTCCCCAAATGTCTTCAGTAATTGGACAGAATTTTCAGCAAGTGCCAGATCTTTAGGATGAAAAAAATGTCTCCTGATTTTGCCATTATAACCCAAAAATTCTCATTAGCTTCTTCAATTCATTTAATATAATGTACCCCTCCCAACAAGATTTTAGGTGATGAAAAAGATTAAAAATGATCCCATAACAGTCTGTTCAGTATTTTACATTCACTGACCTTTTATGTAATTTGATATGTTCCTTTGGATGTCTGTTCCAAGTGTGGTGGGTGAGAGCTTGATTTATAAACAGTGTATGCACACAGGATTTTTATGTACTTTGTTCACACCATCAGTTTTTTCTGTAGTCATTTACAGTCTATTTGCAATTCATTAAAGTACTTCTCTTTTTGTTAAAATTGCCTTTCTTTTTTCTATGTTTCCATGCCAAAGGAGGCTTCTTTAGAGGAAGAAAAGTCTTCAGAATGCAGGTCTTGTGACAGCTGGTATGGGGTCCCTTGCTTGTACTTCGCGTTAGGGATCTCACTGTCATAGAAAAGAGGTGAATTTGCTTTGAAGGAAGGTTTTGATAAAAATCCAGCTCTTTCCTTACCTTTGTCTTCAATGTTAAGTAATGGAAGACCATTCTCCCCACTAAAGTTCAAAGAAAAGAGCTTTGAAAGAGCAGATTCTTGATTCTTCCTCCTGATGTTCATCAGGCAACCCAGAACAGAGAACCCAAGAAATGATCCCAGGTGCACAATGCAGCTGAGGCAGAAATCTGATTTTGTTTCACCTGCTGTTGTGAATGTGACAGTGAAGTCCTCCTGAAAGCAAGGAGGGTTTGCATGGGTTACACTGTGCTATCATAAGCAGTAACTGAACACTAATGATTTTTATTGGGAACTTTGGAATGTATTTCCCTTGTATGTCTGATAATATTCAAGCTATATAACTACCAGATCTCTTTTTCTCTCTGTAAATATCACTCCGACAAGAACCAAATTAAATAAACCTCATCAATGCAGATGCACAAGAAAACTGAAGCATGAACAGAAGAGGATAGAGCAGGCAGTATATAGCACGTTTTGTGCTCTTATTTTCTGGTACAACTAGATTCTTTTCTTCAAGGTGGAAATGACCCTTTAGTGGCTGTCATTCACCTTCTGCCTCCTGTTTTCCTTTTCACCTTCTGAGCTATGTACATAAACCTTTTCTTGTGCTTTATTTTTTCTTTTAGGTACAGCAGAAGGAGGTTTTCCCTTACCCATAGTAAGACTTTAAGAATTGTACAGCAAGTGAAGTTTGAAAGAACCTGAAAATTCAAACTTCTACCATTTTCTGCGTAGTTATCAGCAGTTAGGTACGCAGCTTTGTCAGTACACAAGAAGTGGGAATCGTCATTGGATAAGACCTGGAAGGAGACCTCTATGAGTTACACAGAGTTCTCACAAGATCCGAAGGCTGGCGTTTAGGATAGCTCAATCTCAAAGGAGAGGAGGCCCACCTAAACAGTTGGCCTTCCTCTAAGGACTCTGCGAACCTAACCAATATATATAATACTATAGTTTTTATGGAGACAGTCCACAGAGAAACTACTTACAGATGTAGCTGTGGAACCGAATTGTATCTGCAGGAACAGAATCATCTCAGAGAGGAACAAACCACAGAAATAAACCTCCCAACCCACTTGGACAGAAGCAAAGTATAAAAAAACTTTTGAAAACTCATTTTTTCCTTCTAAGCTCCCTCACAGCCTCTCACAACTGAGTGTTTCTCTCCCTTCTGCCTCCTATGTACAGTGTCAGAATTTCCAAGGAACATTTTGCAGAATTATAGTTAATTCAGTCTGTGCTACTCACTGGGATACAGACACCACTCCAAATGTTTGCTGGAGCAACTCTGTCTGTTGGGAGTGTGATGAAGAAAGAGATATATGGTAAACAGGGCTGTGCTGACAAAAGCCTCTACACAATACATAAACGGAAAGAAAATTAATACATTTACAAGTAACAAAGGCAATTCATTCTCTGTCACTAGCACTTCGCTCCAGTTTGGTGTTAATCTCCTCCTGGGTTCATCTGTGCTGTGTCTTTCTGTATTCAGTCCCAGCTATACAAAATATAGACATATTTTGTCCCAGACAATTACAACTACCCTCTTTCCTCAGAGACTTTCTTTGTATTTGGTTGGGAACAGGTATGCTCTGCTCAGCCTGTTTAGCCACCCCTGTGCTATGACTTTGGGCTACCCTGTAGCCTGAGTAATGCTCCAGCACTCATTTTGTGAAATAATAAAGCAAGCAGATAGAAAAAGCAATACCCTTGCTACACATTTGTATTTCTGTGTAGCTGTCCTTTAACAAAAACAGTGTATTTATCATTGCCACATATTTGGAGGGATAAAAAGACGCTCTTTTGTTCCTTCAGATATGTCTTACCTTTGTAAAAAGAATCCAACAACCCACAAATATTTCTGTCTTCTTCTAAAGATTACAAATACTGATTTTTCTCTCAATTTCCTTATCTGCTTATGTTTAGTGAGAAAATGGTATAGGTGAGTCAGGGAATGCAGTGTCATTAGCTATCCAGTAATCAAAAGAGAAGGCAACTTTTAAGAGTTCATATTTGATCCAATTTTCTGTTTATTTGTGACACATCATAATTTTCCTTAAGCAGAAAACCTCTTGCACGAAAATATTTTCTGTCAGGAAAACTCTTTTTGTTGTTGGTTAAGAGCTTTGCTACTCCAGCAGAAATGAATGCTTTCTTCTCTCTCCCCAGCATAGCAGCTAATGCAGAGTGTTCCACTGGTGTGTGAAAGGCTTTTTCTTTATCTGTGGGGAGTATTATTTCTGATCCCCAATGCAGCAGTTAATAAAGTCTCAATAGTCTTTCTACCATTTCCCTCAGCACCCGTTTACAGTCCTAAAACTCCACTGCTCCTGTCACTCTCCAGCCTCTCCAATCTTCTCTGCCAAATGATGTTTTCCTTAGCAGGAACTTCCAATGTAGCCTCAATTGTTTCTGTTTTATTGAGGGATTCCTCCTGAGTGGATTTTTCAATAGCACTTTTAACCACACCAGCAGCCACACTCCTCTAAAGCAAAATTATCTACAGCTTTCCAAGATTTAATAGCAGTAAAGTTTTTAATGCTATCTTACTGAAGTCCCCTGAGCCTGCAATAGGTTCCTTCTCTTAATATTCCATTATGTCTGACACGCTCTTGCCAAGCATGGAGAGAGATTGGATCTTGTACTCCAGCCTTCCAGACTATCACATTTCCTCCCTTTTCTAAAACATATCCTCCTCTTTCCTGGAGGTCATTCTGCCCCTTCTCAGAATGAAGCTTGCACACAAACAGGCACACTATAAGAACAAGATTAGACAAGAAATCAAAGCTTGAAGAATTTTCATTTTTCAGCAAAGGCAAATATTTTTAAAATATGCTTTAACTTTGGGTCCGACTGTTTTCCTTTGCTCCAACAGTTATGAAAGTTGTTTCAGAATGAGATGCTTCTCAGTAGCACATGCAGGCCTTAACATGATAGGTAACTCATGCGGGCATGATCTGCTTGTTCAGATGCAAACCAGACCCCACCGTCTGAAATCAGCAGTTGGGGGACACACATTAACACTTCCATGCACTAGGTGACAAGATGAAGATCTCAGGAAAAACAAAAAGGCTCCACGTGACCATGCAAACATGAGGTTAATATTCAGCTTATGAGAATTAAAATCCTAGCTATTTCAAAACCAAGAAGTGGTGATGCTCTCAGTAACACAAGTTTAAAGGAAGGGAGAACTTTGCTGTCTGCAGAAGAGCAATATGGAGTAAACGAAGGCTTAGCTGAGAGGAACGCATAGTGTGACAGGGTGTTCTAATAACCACAGTGACATTAGGGACAATTTGGGTAGACACTTGTGTTGAGAGTTTTATGAGCTGGTTTCCATTAATGCTGCAGGTAGGAATGTGAGAATGCGAAGAGATTCCACTCGCTAGTATTTGAGATTCTCAGCTAAGCAGTTAGTGCCATTAAGTGCTACACTTCTACTCTGCCTCTGGAAGATAGATACAATAGTATATAAATAATATAGCGTATACATTTAGGCATTTGTAAATAATAAGCAATTAAGAGTTATAATCTGCCACATTTCTACAACTTTGCCACTTTGTCGTTTCTGGTATTTAGTTTCAAAGCCTAATTAAGACCAAATCTTTGGATACATTTATTCCACTCATAATATTTTTATTAAGCTCAGTTCTGAATTCTGATGGTGAAAACCCAGGCGTCTATCTTGCTGTTGGTCCTGCTGATGAAAGGATCATCACCTGAACCGATAATTGTTATCTTTGCAAACCTCAGTGCTCACACTGCTCGAACAGTGACAAAAGTTATAAACCACCCCTAAGGCTCCTAATTATGACCATTGGCAGTTGGTTTGTTATCCTGGAAGTGAAACACTGATGCCACGTTGAAAGGACTATAGCACAAATCTGGCTTGCAGCCAGGCATTGTGTGCTCTTATCTCAGCCGAGCCTCCGCAGACTCAGATTTTGGGGATGCAGCTCTGAAACAACCATATCCTTAACACGTTGATATTATTTGCTTCTTCTATTTACTGACATTACAAGACACGATGGCTTGCATTACTAACGGCCAACACTAATTATGACATAAAAAATTCCAGTGTTTTCACAAAACATCTCTCAATAATCACATCAGAATGGTTACACCACCAACAGTTGCCAAGTAATATTCACTGTATGTATTTATTTATTATCTCTATCATCTCTATTATTCTAGTATGGCAGACACCAACTGTTAATAGTATGCTGTAATTTCTGTCATGTTCTCAAATGCCTGGTAGGTATATTTATTTCTTTAGCCTCCAAATGGAATTATTAGAACACATAAACCAAGAGTTGGTGGGTGAAAAAAACACTAGAGAATTATCATGGGAATTACCTATGTTCATGGAGAAACCCCTGCATTATGGCAATCTACCATATACATACACAGCTACTATAGTGCATAGAGGTACTTCTGCTGGAGGTATTTACATCTTCTTCTGCTCGGTGCCATCCATTTTTTAAAATACAAAAGTATTTTAAAATGCTGCCATACCACACCTTGTCTGCAGAAGAGGACTGCTGACCATGCAGTTTTAGAGTAAAGATGGAGCATAATCTGTATGCAAATGAGATGTTAATATGGCATATAAAAGTAAAATTCAATAAAACAAGTTTGCACTGAGATCACAGAAATTTGGCCATTCTTAAACTTTGCCTCCTCACTGGATTTTGCTGAATCAGTTTCCCACAGCTCTGTAATCTCCTGTGTAGTTTATATCTGTTGTGTGATTTAGCAGATAAAACTAAATGCATCTTTACTGCTAATGATGTGAGATATAGGCTTTTACTTGTGTCCACTGTCATTTAATGACCTAAATATCTCCAACTCTTTCGATAGCTGAGTTTAAAGCAGTATTGATTTCCCTGAAGTTTCTGTTGCTTGCATTGCAAAGAGCTTCACTAAAAAGCAATGACCTAAATAGGGCAGTGGTTAACACGTCTTGGATAGCATGCTGTAGTAAAGAAATCGTAAGAAGAAGAAATTCTGGACTCAACCATTTGTTGACAACTTCGCTGTGATTTTTAGTAACAGTTGGAATTGCCTGCTGGTAAAATTCAACACCAAGAAAATGCTTAAGGAGTGAGGAAAATCAGGGGCTGTCCCTATTTGGAAGAAACTAAAATTCAGACCTAATAAACAGAAGGATTTTACAGGCTAAATAAAAACACAGGTTCACTGTGAAACTGCCTTCAATATTCCTAATTCTAATACAACATTTTGCCAACCAACCGCATAGTAATTTGGATTTAGGTTGGAGAAGACCTTTAAGATCACAGCACTTTACAAACATGAATTACTTACTCATCAGTTAGAGAGGTGAGATTTTATCTCCCATTTACAAAGCAAGAATCTAAGAATCTTAAGGAGTAAAAGGCCCAAAAATTCTAACTTAGGGGACTCATATTCAATATCAAGTGGATATTTACAGCTATGGTCTCTCAGATTTGTATATGTGGCAAAATACCCTTAGAGACAGACAATCCTTAAATGTTCTCCTTTTGGAAACACACACTCCAGTCCAGAAGGAGAACTGAAACATTGAGCACTGCAGATTTACCTACCCAGCAGAGTATATCACTGCTCTATACTTACTTCTACACTCTCCAGATTCACTACAAAATCTCTCACTCTGTCTCCTGCTCAAACACACTGAGCTTTCTCCATGAACACAATCTCTAGAAATGCTGTTAAACCCAGGAGTGTCAAATCTTCTCTAATCTGCCCAGAGGAAGGTCTGCTTGAGCAGCTGTCCCTATAGCTCATCCTTGCATTCAGACTAAACTCACACCTTGGCAAGTCTGCCATGTACCAGACAACCAAGTCAGGAGCCCATGGTCCCATCACGCTCCTTCTTCTGCGTGCACATTTTGTATGGGCTGTTCCTTCCTGTTTGCATAATGAACACACCATGGCTGCTAGCACGATTTTCCGGCAGACATCCCAACTAATTTTATTACATTATATACAGCTAGCAAACCAACATATTTTACATCTTTCTTTCACAGCAGGTAATTGTCATTCAATGTTCTGCTGCATTGCATCTCTTCAATTCCACAGTACATACATGTTGAAGATTACATCCAGTCACCCTGCATCCCGGGATTTTTCGGCCCAGCATTCTGCCAGGGCAACTTTCCAAGCCCTTCAGAGTACATTAATGTGCTTTTGCCTACACTTGTCTTACTTGCACAGTGTCTGAACTATATAATTGTAATTTATGTTGTTTTCTACAAAACTGTGGATTTGCCTCAGAAGCTATCCTAATAAGTTTTTCATATAATTGTTTAAACCAAATTGACTAAGTTTTATCACTATAACTGCTAAAACAAATCATTAATTCCATTTTAAAGCATCTGGGTGAAACTGAGAAATCAACATTTAGAAAGCTGGCCTTCTTAGGGATTTGTATAAAGAAGGAAAGTTTCTTTTACCCATAAACTTAAAAATGCCTGACTTGCTCCGTCCAGTCAGCATTCTAATTTCTAAGGCTCTGCCTTTGAAGCAATACTTACTTCAATAGTTCAGAAACCTAGAGCTGATTTTGTGGAAGTGGCATTTCTTCATCTGTCCCTGTTTCGTGTGTGTCTGAGATGATGTCTGCAAAAATCTCTGCCCTCTTCACATTCAGGTCAAGAAGTGTTGCTGAATCAAACTCTGAATAAAGGATTTGCAATTGTTATTAGTACTTCAAAACTCCATCTTTGGTACCAGGGCACTTGGTGCTGTGCACACATAGGGAAGCTGCATGTATGGCAGAATAACTGCACGGAGCGCCTGGGGTGAGCAGAGAAGGAGAAAGTATGAGCTAAGATGGAAAGAATTCAGCAGAAAAATGGATAGCTGAACTCTTCGCTAGGCAAACCAGTATGAAACAGTAATGATTTGCAGGCATTGCAGAACGGATGATCTTTAAAGATTTAAAAGGGGATATGTTCTCTTTTTTAAAAGAGAAATAGTGACTTTTCAGATTTGAAAAAATCCTTTTACTTTCACTTGCATTTTGTATTCAGAAATGATAACTCCAGAAAAATGTGCCTCTTTACCTCTAGTGACCTATTGAATCTTGCAATTATCCAGCTTCTCTTCTAAGGTATTATAATAAAAATCATAACAACAGTAGTGGCTTTTCTAACAGCATAAATATTTATAGTTAGACGTTAATAATATTCATGCCATTTTCATAATAGAAAATAACCTAATCATCTGGCAGGTAATGCTAGTCCAGGGGTTACTTATTTGCAGATCAGGAAGAATTTTCTTACAGACTGGGAGATATAAATTGGAGTGATCTTTATTTCAGTATCTCAGCTTCAAGTGAGATGTTGCCTTTAATCATCCCACAAGGCAAAAGATTTCTTCCTCTGTGAATGAATGAGGAATGTGAGGATTATCCTCTGTTTACACTGGTGAAAGCAACTGTTTTCCTTTTAAAAGCAGGGACAACTCTGATCTTCTGTTGTACCAGAGTGTGTTGAACCCTTCTGGTTGACAGAATGTGCTGGTTTCTGAAATGGCTGTGGGACAAGCACTTACACTTGACAGTTTCAGAGCCAAAACTGCAAGCTGCCACTGCATGAACTGTGGAGTCACTTGTGTTGGCTGAACACCACAGTCTGAACAAATGACAGTCTCACAGACAGGCCCAGGAAAGCCGAATGGATATATTTGGTCTGTCTTGTTAGTCTCACTTTTTTTAGTTAATGATTTAAAGACCTTCTCACTCGTCCCCTCAGTTTTGCCAGCTGTTCCCATACCACTCCACTACAGCACTTGCTGACTGCCCCCCACAAGACTTGGGGGCGGAGGGACAAACACATGTTTTCAAAGAGAATTCCTCTTCTCAGCACTTCTGTAGATCCAGATCTCAGCCCACACTCCATGTGAATTAGCTTAGTATTGCCAGAGCAGGTCGGCAGCTGGACACTCACCTCTCTGGGAGCACACACCAGCTATGTGGCACAGCCACTGCCTACCTGGGAAATGAGAACCCAGGTGAGACTGTGGCAGGGTCAGGGATGGCAGGCTCACCTGCTTTCCTGGCTGCACTCCAAAGTTGAACACATTGGCTGTGGTTTGGTGATAGAGCTTCAGTCCTGGAACTCCTAAACTATCAGAGGTTTTTTCTCATACCATGAAGATGAACCTCAAAGACTATATTAGAGTCTTGCTGGGGAACATGCATTATTCTGCAAGTTGTGTATCATGGCTACTAGCTGTCTGGAAA
Source organism: Phaenicophaeus curvirostris (assembly GCF_032191515.1). NCBI lineage: Eukaryota > Metazoa > Chordata > Aves > Cuculiformes > Cuculidae > Phaenicophaeus > Phaenicophaeus curvirostris. The sequence continues at coordinate 36,660,372 of NC_091399.1, forward strand.
AGAGAACTGTGATGATATTTATGATCCAGCACCAAGGAGCATTGAGACTTATCCATAACAGCACTATTGAGCACAACATTTTGGTCAGTGGAGAAAGAGGTAGTAGTTATGGCCATTTTTGCAATGGATATCAGGTGTCTGGTAATTGTGTTCAACCTGGAGTGCAGAAACAGCAGCCGCACACTATTTAAATAATGTGCTTTAAAGCTAACACTTGGATTTATTCCAGCAGATACTGTATATTTAGCAACAGCTGATAACAAAACATCATTTCCCATGCTATGACTAGTCTTTAAGCATCAGTAAAAATGTACTTAATCAATTTATATTAAGTTACTGTGCAATCACCATGGCAGTATAAGGCTATGCCTATGTATATTAGACATTTTATCAGGTAATTATTATGTTCCCTTAACTTCTGAGCATTACTTGATATTTTATATCTACACAACTGCTACGTTTAAATAGAGATTTTATTATATCTGGACTACCACAGTAACTGTGACTGCATTGTCTTTGAAAGTCATTTAAAGATGATACTTTTTAATTGCCTGTTCTCTGCCTTTTGGTGTAGATGCCTCATAAACAGCAAACACTCGCAGCAATGAGTCACAAAGCAGCCCCAGAGCAGGACTCTTGTATAGCTCATCATCTTCCTCCATGTGCAGATGAAGAGTAAATGGCTGGGCCAGGGCTCCCTGGGATGCCCGACAGCCCCAACATGCTTCAGCCACCTGGGCTGGCACAAGGCTCGCTCAGGAAGGGAAAACCAGCTTCAGTCCAACTTTGCCTGATGCTTGGCCTCTCCTAATGAGTGCAGTCAATGATTCTCAACCTCCATGATATACTGTGCCTCTTCAAAGCCCTTTACCACCTTGAAAACTTAAATACAGTCTTTCTCTGTGTTGTTGCATAAGGGATTTATCACAGCTGTGCTGACATATCTCAGCAGGATTTCTGAAAGGACCCAGTGATGCAGCACTCGCACTTTCTCTTTATTCTTGTGGTACAAGCCTGCCTTGCCAATGAAAGTGAAAACAAGCAATTTTGTCATAAAGTAATCATGAACTAGGCCTTTCATCCTCCACAGCTTCACTGGACAATGGATGTGGCTTTTAAGGTACAAATACAAATATTAATTTTGCATTAATTCGTAAAATGACACAGTACTGGCACTCTCTCCACTTAAGGAGTTGAGAAAACTTGTCCTTTCTCTACCTCTGCTATGTGCTTCTGCTGTGATCTTGTGCAAGTCCAGTAAGTTCTCTGCATCTTACAGTCTACACCTTAAAAAGTAAAAAAATGAAGCACATATAGGCAATTGAAATTTTTGCCTGCAAATGCTGTGTCTGTTTACGGACAGGACTATATATTAGAAAGCACTATGCACTTCCTTTGTGTGCCCCTGCCAGTGCAATTTTATGTTCTGATGTGAAATGTAGCCATTTTACATTATTACAATCTTAAATGCCAGTTGTCAGGATCTATTTATAATTATTGAAGCATTTCCCTTGAGTACCCTTAGCAACTAATTTCAGGATGAGGATAAGCAGAAAATAAACTTATGCTGGGCTGTGTAGATATTTATCAAATCAAATGATTACAGAAAATTAATCTTTCTATAGTGGCCTATCAAGTGACAAGACACCAAGTGCATTTTAAATGCACAAATCTCAGTGCTAGGGGGGAAAACAAAACAGACAAAATCCCACAACCACTCACCCAACCACGTACATTGGCCCTAAACAAGTACCATTTCCTTCTTTTTCAACTCACTAGACCCTTATTATGAATTTCTATGGCAAAAAAACCTGATTGGATGGGCAAGTATTTGCTCAGTTTTCCACGTACGTTTGGTCTGACTGTTTTCAGTTGCTGTCTGTTTGGTCATTTCCTTTTCAAAAGTAGGATTGTTTGGGAGACTTCAAAACACGATCTTACATTTATGTGGGTCCCCAGAATAGAAGGCAGAGGCTTTGGGTACTCTTGGAGGGAAGAATTTGCCCATTATTGAATGAGACAACTTGATGACTTTTGGGTGGGTTTAGCTTACCTGCATACGCTTTTTTTTTTTTACCTTCAGTTTCTTTTTAGGAATTATGTAAGTTAAAATACTAAGAGCCAAACTTGATAGGAGACCTTGATGCTTTTGCAGTTGCATCATTTTAAATAGGGTCAGAACGTGGCCCCAGAAGCATCAAGAGCCTTTCCTACCTGCCCTTGGCACCAACAGACTCTTGACCAACCCAGCTAAGACTCTCCTCATACATCTGTCACTCTCCTCCCTTTGAAACCTAATCCTTTCACTTCCAGATATCCAGGCACAGAGCATGCTGCCTTCCAACGAGTGCTGGCATGGTTCTCTCCAGAGACATTCCACTCTAAGTATCCAGGATGACCCTGCCTCACATAAAGGTGACGTTCCTGTTCTGCACTCAGCTACAGCAGCAACCCAGGCCCCAGCAGGCACGGGACGGTCTCCCCTTCTCCTGCACTCCAACAGTCACATTCCTGGAGCCACATATTTATTTAATGTTAATGCCTCATTGTCTTGACATTCATAATGTGCTAAGCTGGGAAAGTAATTAAAGTCGGTTTCTGCTTGGGGGAGGATGAGAAAAGGTGGGGGGAGCATCCTCTCTGTAAATTCTTATTCATATTTCTTTCCTGTTTTGTGATTCTCAATCGGAGTTTTCTAATAACAGATCATTTCTTTTTGTCTAACTTTAATCTGGCCCTGCTTGACAAGCACCATCCTTTTCATTGAAGGGTAAGACCACTTAAAGAAAGGCCAATAAGCCCTTGCACTGCTCAGCTGACTGGGGTGATTTGTCACCCTGTGCAGTGGTGGTCACACCAATGGATTTATCTCAAGGTAAATGGAGATGCTGAGACCTGGGACCTGGAGCTTTGATTAAGGCCCCCTTTTTGTAGTGTTGATAGATGTTGCTTGTGTTTATCTATTTGAAATGCCACTAAATCTGTGAATACAATGGAAAAAGAGAGTAGTTTGCAGCTGAAAACATATTAGTGATTTATGTTTCACTAAGAAGCACAATAAAGAGACAGAGGCTATTAAGAGGAGCTATTTTCATGAGAAATAGTTCTGCTTTAAAACATTATCAACCACACCTTGATAGAGACCTACATGCATGCATAATCGTGTTTACTTATCTCTTTAGTTGAGTGCAATATACATTTGGAACACATAGCCCCAAATTATTAATAAGCCAGAAGATGCTTCGCCATGCAAATGCATAAGAATAGAATACTTTGCATGTTAATTGTCTTTCAGAGAAAAAGCAAGTGTAATGCACTTACCTGGGACTTCAGATGGACTCCACATCCCTTAAATCAGCTTCAAATCCTACTGACCATTATTGCCAGCATTTATTCACAAGGTTTTAGTAGAAATAACCAGTGGGGTGACACAAAAGGATTATAATGCATCGATATAACTTATAACATGAATCAATGTCAACAAGACGCACCCATTTAAATGAATAGGGTCAGATGAGAATGCTGTATCACCCTGACTCGTGTGACAGTTACAAATGCATAACCTAGTATGCATAATAGGAGTGTACAAACCAGTAAAGATTTGTAAACTTGGTTCATTTCAAGCAGAACTGACCCACAGGAATGGAAAAAGGAAAAGCCAACTGAGCTGTCTAGAAATAAGTGATTCTGTAGTTTGTTGTTTAACGGAAGGCATAATGAGGTTTCATTTTCTCAAGCTTGAATAGAAAACACAGACCTACAATGCTATTAGGTAGCCAAGCTGCTATTTATCCAGTGTTCAATTAAAAGAAAAAGATAACACGTTCGCTTCCAAACACATTTCTGTTTACAAATGCAAAATAAAGCTTCACTGGTCTGCCTCGTACATGCAAATATGTAGGCAAACTGTAATTACACGTTCGGAATTAGCTGTGCTGTGTTATGATTTATTGAAATGTTCCGAGGATTCCTCTTCAGCACTAATGAACAGTGGTGGAGGGGGGTGGGAGGCTGTATAACGTGTGCGCACCTGGAGCATGAAAACTAGTACAGTAAGTTATGTACCTGTAGGGCGATACTCTGTCTATGGCTTGGCACTGCAGTGTACTGACAGTCTAGCAAAGCTCTTAAATCTGGACAACACCTGCACCTCATTTGCTTTACAGAAGAGCCATGACCTGACTGCTGATGGTGAGCCCTCCCTTTCATCCTTAGGATTATGACAAGTTATTAATTGCCACCATTAGCGGCAGCAGCCTGCTTGAGATCTCTGCTGCTCTCTGGAGGTGAGAAACTATGTGCATGTGAATGCAGAGAGAAAAGATGCGAAGCACTGGGGCAAACAGAGCAACAACCTGCCCAAAAGGGATTGTGAGATTGTGAATAATTTATTAGAAAACATTTTTCTTTGTCCTTCCCACAGACCCACAAATCCTCCCTAAGCGCTCTTTACCAGCCTTGCAGATAATGTACTTACACATCTCAGAGCTTGCTAAATAGACTGAACAGGCCACAGAGTTCACTCTTAACACTGCTGCTTCAGAGGGCCTTACAAGGATGAAACACTCGCATCCTTTCCTGGAAGTCTTTCTTATGGAATCTTTTGCAATTAGGTAGAAATAGGTAGAAATTAGGTAGAAATACAAATATAATATGACAAGTCTATGGTTGGAAAACATTTTTTTCCTTTTTATTTTTGTAGCTATGTACTGAACCTGTCAGCTCCTAGCTCCAGCAGGCCAAATTTCAGCATGGATTCACACCTCATTTCATCCTTCTGCATGCACTTACTTGAAACCACTCAACCTGCCTTGTGAACGTTTTCAGAGACCAAACTTCAGATCTTACCACCTAATGAAAAACGTTGTGGTTGAATCCAAGACACTTACAGGAAACAGCAAGTATATAACTGGCTAGAAAGAGAAGTGCCAACTTCAGTAAATTAAGGTGCAGCCACTGGCATGCAATTGGTAAATGTGGGTGTAAGTAAAAGATCACAATTTTCAGAGGGGGCAGAAAGAGGAAATTATTAAAGATGAAACATGAACTGATGTCAACAAAAATAGCTTTGAGGGACCTGTGCTGATATGGACCGCCCGAAGACCACCTTGAGACACAGTCATGCTTGAACAGACCCCAGGAGCTTGGTCTGTGGATCAGCCAGATGAGGGGTCCTCTGGATAGTGTTACGGATCAGCTGCACCCAGGGTTCCCCTCTTCAGAAATCCAGACACGAGAGCAAGGGAGGAAAGAAGGATCTGGTTGGTGCATGTCTTAGTCTCATCCAGGTCAGGAGTCAAGATGTGGCCAGTGTCTGCTCCAAAGCTAGAAACTCAGAAGGACTTCTGGAACACAGACACAGTCCAGAGGTGTAAATTAAAGAGAGAAGCTGAATAGTCAGAGGAGCCAAGGACAACTCCCCTGTATTTTAGCAATCCTTTCTCAGTATCTGCTAGATACTCAATGCCTTCGTGTCCAATCTCTAATAGAATAACCTTTTTCTATGTTTTAACACATTTCATTTAAATAAAGTTTATTATTTTTACTATTTGTCCAAACTTTTTGGATGCTCTGCCAAGTCATCTTAAACAAAGCGTTTCAGTGCTTGCATTTATGTGTGAAAATAAATGATGTATGGGACTTCCATGCCTAAAGTACCACTCCTCATTTGGCTGGGTAAGAAGGTACGTGGAATGCTTCTACAGGACATACATGGATAGAGTGTACTTATAGTTTGGATTAGAAGTAAGAACTACCACTGAGTCCATCAGAATCCTCTCCAAGAACTATAAAGGGCAAACTTTTTCATACTTAGCATGCAATGCCATCATGGTGTACAGTGATCTTCTACTTGCTATCAGATGAACTTAAGTTTAGAAGTATCTTCTCACGTTCATTTTTTTATTCATCTAAACATCAGTATCTCAAGAGCAGCACAAGATTTCATACCTCTACATCAGGTTCATACCTTCACATGAAAGCAAAATTAATGAGGAGTAACAGTTTGTACGGATCATAAACTATTACTAATAATAGTACTAAAATATATGTGAAGCTTGAGTTTACAGAAATGTTTACTGAAACTTCAGGTCAAAGTAACTCAGGTTTGTGAATCATTTGGGCCAGTTCTTCTGTGAGACACTCTCAAATGAATAAATAGGGTTACAACCTAAATGTCAGAGGCAGCCTTACATGACGGTCACGCACTCCAACCACGCTGCCTTAGCTGGGACACCAATGCCCTCCATGTTACCTTCACATCTGCTTTGATGAGAATGAAAAGCTCTTCAGTTTGAGACCAAGAAGAGGAAACTGCTGTCAAGGCAGAGGTTCAGGGCAGAATCCAAAGATATTGAAGAGGGATTGAATTCAACTCCACGAGCAAAGAGCTCTCACCACTCTGTTGTCTTGCAGCGTTCAGCTTTTAAGAGTGAAATTCCTTTTCTTTCAAAGAATACTTGTAGGCTTCTACCATTAAGGGATGATTTGACGCTCTGAATCTTAGGTGGAAAGAAGCACTTTCTCAAGCCTAGACCATGGCAGATACTGTTATTAATTTGTTTGCTCAATGCCCCAAAGTCTCTTGCTTTTGATCAATCATCTTTCACAGTACTAAAGCACTGAACATAAAACAGCTTTTCAGCTCTACTTTGGCCCTGTACCTTTGTCCAAACACATAAAACACAGCTGGTTTTGTGCCTCAGTTGGAGTCACCAGTCCTTCAATCCATCAGGCCAAACCTCCTTCCTTTCTATCTCCTCTTCCTCCTAATGCTTGAAGTGTGCATTGCAACACGCTCTTCTCTTTTGCAACATGCAGGAATGATAACACTACAATTTTTTCGATCACTTTCACAATAAAAATTACTATAAAAATTTGTGAGTTGCAATACAAACATGAGTTATATAAATGAGTTACAAGAGTACAGAGAAACGGAGTTGTTTCCTCAGCGTACTGAGGAACAAACAAATCTAATTTTAAGCAGCCTTTTGTTATATAGCAAGTTCAAAGTCCATCTATAAAATTACTGTGGTTTGAATCCTTCATTTTCTTAAGAGAGAAAGAGTTTAGATTAGAGCTTACTAATTTAGTTACAGACTATATGAGACTGGGTTTTCATATGAATTTCAGATGCTTTAATTGCTAAGTAATTCAAAAGCAACTATTCTATGTCATCTGTAAACACACAGATACAATGGAATAATCAGAAAGGAGTATAAAGTATGAAACATTATCACAGCTGAAAAAAAATACCTGTTTTTAATAAAAATACTGACAGGGACATTTTCTGTTGATTGTACATATTTACAGGAGGCCGAAGCCTTTGGCATCTAACCACTTTAAGATCACATCATTAATTCAAGTAAGTATTTATCGCAGATAAACTAGCGAGGAGCATTCATCCAAATGAAGTAACAGCCTTAAGTATCTTTAAAGACCAACAGCCCTTCATGCTTCTGTGCCATTTCAAGTGAAAACCTGTGAGATTCCAGAGAGAAGTCTGGCATGGCAGAAATTCAAAAGTAGGCTGGTGATGGCAGAGAGCTGACACTCACCAACACCAACAGAACACAGCGATGCGTGCACCGAAATTTCTGAGCTAGTCTAAAAAAAGGTAACTGATCTATTGTATGTGTGTTTGATGTTCCTTTGCCATCACACCGGTTCCTGAGAAAGCTTGGACTGCGCCTCTCTGTTCAGATCTCTCAGGCAGAGGATGGTACTGGATGTAATATAACTTCCATGTGTGGAGTATTGTATTAAGCAAGGTGATGTTTCAGTGCTAACTGTCTCACAGAAACCCTTCTTACTAAGGTTGTTTTAAATAGTGCAGTACCTTGAGAGGTAGAAAGTCTATTATCTCTTCAAACAGTATGTTGAGGTTCAGGTTAGTGATATGAAAGCACTGCTGAATTTTGTGGCTATCTCTCAGAGAGCTTAAGAGATAATTAGCATTTCTATGTAGTGCGACTGATCCTTTCTGTGTTTCTGAGATCAATAGGCTGATATTTAGAATGCACTATATTCTCTGCAGTATGTAACATGACATGTGAAATATGCTGGTCTTGATCTAAATCTTGTTGGACTACTTAGAAAATGTCTCAGTGAATTCAAGTAACTTCACTGCTTACATGTTATTTTTCAGTTTCAGGTTCTTGATTTTGCAACAGAAACAACATTCTGTTAACTGTGTTTTCTTATGGAGCACATAAAAAGGCAATTTTCCTTATATTTATCATCCTTTGATATAACCATTAAAATATTTTAAAAAAAGAAATAAATTACATCAATTTTAACAAGCCAGAATGTTTTGGTGTCCAATATGGACAGTTAACATCCATAGTTAGTATAATTGGATAGCACTGCATCAGCCGAGTACTCCCAATTAGGAGCTCGCTGGGACTAGGAACCAGTATGTCAGAGAACTAGACTATTCAACAGCAACACTGGTGATCAGGATTTAGCTGTATGTCATGACAGGTGTAGAAATACAAATGTAGATAGTTTTATTCACATATGGGTACGTGTGTACCTAGCGGTGAGCAGCTTTACTGCATCCTGATCTGTGTCATTTTGCAATACTCAGAATGGGATTAGCAAGTTTTGAATTTTTGTTACTCTTGTTATTTCAGAAGAGCAGGAAGAGAAAAGGGAAAATCCAGTCAGAGATCTAGCAGAAAGGTAAATTTAGGAACCATAAAAATCTCCTTCTTGACAAGGTTAGGAATTCAAAGCTCACATCTAGCCCACAACTGTGCTTTTTCTATGCCATTTTGAGAATCAAACCTGTCTCTAATGGAGGTAGAGCGTTACAGTCAAAGTGAGAGGCAAAGGGTTAAGCTGTGGAGCAAGCTGTGTACACACTCAAGGTATGTTTGTTTCTGTAGGAATGAATAGAGTCACTGTGAGGAGCAGAGTGTTATTTTAACACCTATTCTCTCTTTTGCTCTGTGGCCAGTTCACATGTAACTGCATTTCCATGGAGGAGCGAATCCATCTGTGTTTTTTCACCTGCAGGTGTTGGGGTTTTAATTAAAAGCTCTAACTTATATGTTGCTATTTTGTGAAGGGATGTGAATTATAGCAAATGCAAATTATGAATGATAATGAGAGACAGGATAGCTCACTTGGAATAATTTTCTGTGTGGTTTTTTCTCCTTGTAACATAGGAGAATGTACTTTAATGAGATAATCAAGGATGAACACTAATTTACTCTCATGTCCTCTTTGTACGTGCAAGCAAGACTGGTATACTTCCATTTGCACGAAGGATTGCACCAATTTAATAAGCACAACCACTTAAAGAGCTTGAGTATTAGTAAAAACAAACCCAACCTTAAGATGCATCAGAGATACTCGGTTTCTCACAAAGACCTTAAACAACCCTGCCTTCCAAATTCAGACACATGGAGCAAAGTCAACACCACTTGTAATAATTTGTCACTGAAGCTGCTGCACTGTGTATATACAGACACACAGCTGAGATTCACGACCCATACTGGACCATCCCAGTTCTCTGAATCTCTGGGCAGTTTGGATCCTTTCTGTTTACTTGTATTACAAAGTAAGATTAAGCATAACGATCTCACATCAATGAAACTCTTAGGACTGGAAGCCTTTCTGTATGTTTTCTATAGAGAAGTATAGTTGTATTTGGGAATCTCATTTTCAGAACAGAATACCAGTAATTCTGTTATGGCTTACCAGAACTCTCCTACCTTCTCCTCCACGTATCTGACATGATGGGTATGGAAGGATCTTTTAAGAAAATTTTTGTAAAAACAGTCATTCAAAATCTCCGTAAATTCCCATTAGGACATCTCTTTATTATGATACTCTACCCCAAATTCTTGCATGCCCAGAACTCCCCATCTCACAAAGGTGAACCACAACAGTCAAGAGACCCTAGAAAAGACAGGGCCAGGCTGCACTCAGTGCTTGCTGAGAAAGACAGTAAAAAAGAGAAGTAAATACAATTGACTCAAGGAGGCTAATAGAGCTGGGGTCAATACCAGAGTATTTGGAGGCATTAAAGAGACATGATATATGGTGCAAGCTACAACACAATTCCAGAAAGATGTCTCTCACTCCATACCCAAATACACAGTACAGATATGTCCCGTGTCTATAAAAATTACAGAGCAATAAACTCACCATCCAAGGTGAAAGAATAAAGGAAAAGAGGAAGGTGATGCAATGATGGAAAAGGGAGAAGAGACAGACAGGCAATGGTTGGGGTAAAAGTGCAAAAAGAAAAAAAAAAAGAGCCACTAGGGACTTGTAAGGGGGAAATAGTTTGTCACTGTGTACAAGTGGATAACTAGGCACAGAGGTAACAGGGAGAGAAGGAAAAAAAGGAGTAAGAGAAAGACAAAAAAAACCTGGGAAGAGCAACAGAGGAAAAAGAAATGGAAGAAGCCTGATGCCAGAAAAAGCAGTTGTTAATTACAGTTAGGTGGATTTGCTGTAGACAGCAACGTAACCTATTCTATTCTATTAATCATTAGTATCTGGGTGCCTCCAATGGCACATGAAGTATGTGTTATTTGTCCTCTGGTCATTTCTCTGGGGAAAGATGTGTGTTCCGTGGGTATGGATAGATTCCTTTTCTTCTTTCTTAATATACATGTCATTGTGTTTTCAGTTTAGGGATGGCAAGGTCAAAGAAATACTCCTTCCCTTGCACAAATGTGTCTTTGAGGCATCAGGGAATTCAGGAGCGAGAGAAGAATCAAACAGCTTGCAAAAGGTAAGAGGTCTTGAAGTGTGGTTTTTTCCTTCACCAGTTCCTTAGGTATTTTTTGTTTAGACTTTTGGGATCATCTCACCTAAGAAAAATAAGACCAGAACCTCAGCCGCTGGCCTTTTTACCTTCCTCTCCCTGCTCCTTTCATGTCACCCTGAACAAGTCCAAACACTAGAGCTCCGCTTCAGACAGTTGGCTTCTATCCAAGCAGAATCCCTCTCTCTTGTACCTGCAAAGCTGATGCAGAAGCTGTAGCCCGTACAAGAACCTGGCACAGCCCAAAGTCTCACTACCCAGAGATCTGCCTGGGTACAACCACACAAGATGGGAAGATGGGACTTTTTTCTTAAGAAACCTACTATATGAATGAATTTAACCTAACTAACCTCTTGGCTCTTTAACCATACTCCGCAGTCGGGCTCAGCAAACGTTCCCTAACACTGTCTTAGCGAACTGGTATTTTTTGTGTGTGTGTGCACACACGTAGCACAACCCCCTCCGTGTTCATCATTATATCCTTGCCACTGATCTGACTCCTAATCCTTTTAACTGTTGCAAGTCACACAACATACACAGCATTGTCACTTGTGTGTCTCAAGGCTCTGACACAGCAGAAGTTCAAAGCACCTTAAATTAACTTACGATATATTGAGCACTCCAAGCACTGTAACCTGGATGTAGCCGCGTACACTGTAAGCACAACTCAGCATCAGATTCCGGCATGTGACAGACACCACTGGCAGTGTGGTTTTCCTGTTCTTAAGGAAGGTATATCACTGATCATTATAAATGGATAGTGATTGTAAGGCTAAATTCCCATCAAGGGGTTGATGAGTCATTAAAACCCCTCAAGCTTTGTTCTCACAGTTTATTGCCTCATCACCATCACCGCCCCTTCATGAAATTATTGTTTTTTAATTAGCTCTAGCCCTTTCATTACTATCTGTATCATTGCAGAGAGAGAAATAGGGAAACAGCTCAAATAAAGTAACTGATTGCCCCTTTTGAAGCTAGTAATAAGATATTAGCATAGAGTAATTTAAAATGATGGCCTTTATGATACAGCAAACTAGATTTTTTCCTAAATGATGGGAAATGTGGATAAGTCTCCCGGTTCCTGTTCCAGAGGTGCATGGATTTAAAAAGCTACTGCTGAAGCTTCATTCCCCTGCCACCAGGAAAGCCTCCAGTGGCTCTTAATATCTCTCAGCCTCTCCCGCCAGCTAAGATGATGCTGGGCTGCTCAGCAGAGGGTTTGTGGGCACAAACGCTGTGAGACTCAGACAGCAGAATGCCCTGCATGGGACCATTTCATCTGCTATATAGAAACGCTACATACTCTGTCTCTCCAATGGAAGATGTTGATTGGAATATGTTAAATAATAGCAAGCATCCCAAGTGTAGTGATCTCCTGTATTTAAAACACGGGTTTACATGCTTCATAAATTTCAGTATTTGTAATTATACGATATATATGAACAGAGTGAGTGAAAGAGAGCATATATATTATGTGAGGAAACAGCATTATCGATCCTGTATTATACAGTGCACAAGAAAATTAGTTAACCATACAGCTCATTGGTTTAAAGATGGCAGTAAAGTTTAAAAGCATTCTGTTGTGAAGTTAAATATAACAGCCATGACACAAATAGAACAATTGCTTTACCCAGATTTCCCTGGCAGCTAAGGTATTCATGGGCTGGATCCTGCCCCTAGCATGCTGCTGCAGACCCAAAATAACCCCATGGGAACATGCGGAGTTACTCCGGATTTACACCACAGTAGCTTGACCAGGAATTTGGATCCAGAGGTTTAAATAAGGCTTATGTAATAAAAGGGGAATTTATAATTGTTCCCTGTGGAGCTGGAAGGCAGCGAGAGCTGCATCTGCTTATATCAGAAGTGGAGTTAACAAAAGTGTATTTCAGCTACCCACTGCAAGTTATCTGAGAGAGTTTTGGTTTTTCAAATGAAAACAGATCAGAATAAGCAAAACTACTTACTAAAGGAGCTACTCCTGGGAGTACAACCCTACTCTACTACATGGTTCTCCATTTTCAGTCAATTCCAGTTGTATTCCAGCTTTTAGACCACTTCTACCTGGGGTGGAGGCTGGCTGCTGTGGGAGTAGAGCTGGCACACCACAAGCTGCAAATCCAGTGTGGATGTCCGTGCATGGCAAGAGTGGGAATGTCACAGGAAGCAGTGACACTCCCAGGCCAGAAACTATATGTCCCAGATCTCATGCCTGCATCTGCCAGGCCTTTGGTTTGTGACTTTCAACACATCACTCATTGTTCCTTCCCTCTGAGGGGCACAAGATGAATGGGGACTACAGAGGGGATACAAGGTCTAGTCATTCCAGGCTGGGGAAGATTCACTGTTTGCCTTAGAGAAAATTCTACAAAAATACAGAATGATATCATAGTTCTTCACGTTGGCCAGCCCTCTAGAGCCATCAGTAGTTCTACGTGCAATCAGGAAGGGGAGCAGAGCAGTGGCAGTCAACAGAAAATACAAGGAATTGCAGAAATACTGGGTAAGACGATGGAAAAAATAATAAATTCTGCATTTAATTTCTCTCCCCCCATTTCATACAAATGTGATCTAATTTAATTTCAAAGAAATCTCTCTCCTGAATGCTTCGAAAAGGTTAAAATGCAATTTTCTGAAACTAAGTTATTAGATAGAGGAATATTAACCTTTGAGCCCCATAGACTTTTACTCTTTTTTATCTCCTTTTCATTTTTGTTTGTGGGTCTATTCATTTTTTTGTGATCTCCGTCATGTTGCTAGGTAACAGGCACTTAGCGTGCAGGCATGTTAGTCTATCTGTCTCTCTGCTTAGTCTGTCTGGTCCAGGCTACCTACTTCCCTAGCGCTTGCTGCCGGCAATGCAGTCCCTTACAAAAAGCATTTATCACAGCCTTGCACAGTAATGGCCACTCAGTGGAGGGGAAATTGAGCTGACCTGAAGGCCAAAGCTGTTAGGGAGACTGGTGGGAAGGGTAAAAGGGTCACAGTACCCTTTTCCCACCCACTTAGTGGGCAGTAAGCAATAGAACAGCAGTGCCACTGTTTTCACTAACATATCCTGAGGCGTTGCACCTGAAATAAATGTTTGTTTGACATTAACAATAAAAAAAAAAAATCTGTTTTCCTCACAGAAACTGGTTTTGCTATTTAAACTTCAGCAAGGTAGGGGTAGAGTGGGGAGAACGGCTTAAGATGTGATTTGTTGTGCACTTCAGACAATATAATTATTTCCTTTTGATAGCAATAACTCTTGTACGTTCCCATCTTCCTCGACTGAGAGAAGGCAGGAACCACAACACCAAAACAGTAAGTCTTTTGTTTCCTTTGGGTCAAAAGCAACACCTACCACAAGTACCTAAAAAAATGAGTTCTGTTGATAAATCAAAGATATAAATAAATAAATCATGCCACCCCAAAATCCACCTAAATACAAGCACGGTCTGATTTATGCTTCTAAATGTTATTGTATAGAAGCATTTTCTAACACTAATCCAGGTGGTTCTTCCAGGCTGATGTGGAAACATTTGCCAATTGAGAGACAAACTATTTTCCAATAAAAAAACAGAGATGGGGGGAAAAATGGAGAGGCACTACCCCATCTCTGTTTTCTCTTAATTACCTAAACCTCCAATTTCTTCTAGAGAGAAAATGTATTCACAAGAGCTGCAGGACTGAAGTCTTAAAGGAAATAGAGAGCCTGACTTCCTGAACACATTTTTAAAACCCGTAAGTATTTACCTTGGTACATTACTTACATACAGGGATCTTGGGCTACACGTCAATCCCTTGCACAGGCGAGGCATTCTCAGGCATGTAACACTCCTCATCATTAGATCCTTATTAAGAACTTTAACTGGTGTCAGCAATGATCAGGATTTGGTATCTATTAAGTAGTAAAACTTCATTGCTTATATTGCTTTTTTCTTACACAGATGTAGAACTGCTAGAATCATCATAAGGTTGCTGCTGTATCCAGTGTTCTCAAACAACAGTATTTAACCAACAAAAAGAGACCGAGTCAATCTCAGTTTTAGTGATTCCCAGGAAAGTCATCAAATAAAAATGTGAACTTTAAAATTGATCAGGATTAATTTCACTGACACTGTATCATAACATATATGTCTTTGGAGACTCATTTGTTGGGCTGCAGATGCAAAGAAAGTATGGAAAGAAATAAATCAGAATACAATAAGGCAATTAGACTTTTGCCATTGATAGAATACTAAAAATGTCTGATTTATCAAAGCGTTAACAAACAGAAGTAAACACAAGACATATATTTTCCTGTAAAATACCTGGTTAGGAAAAATAAAATAATAACCAAGACCATGTTTATCAATAAATTTAATTCCTCGATATTGTACCTTTCAATAGGGAATGCTACTTCATCTGCTAATTTCAAGAGCACAGCAATATAAGATGATTTATCACATGAATACCAATACAGTAAAAATCCTATTCTCATCTCTATGAAATTGTCTTGCTCAGAAGAGAAAATTCTCCCTTATACACTACCATATGCGCATTAAGGATAAAATATTAGAGATTTACATGCACACACATACACATGCACAGATACCAATCTAATTTCACAAACGTTATATTGAATTTTGGTGTGATTATGAGAGATTCCTTTCAAACTCAATGATTTGGAGCTCTGCAGGATTTACTAGAGATCTAGATAGTGGTAATACTCCTAATAATGTTACTAAAGGCATGAAGCACATATTTCACAGTTGTTCTGTTCTAATAATACAATGAAAACAGTCAGATTGCAAGTTTTATTTCCTATTTCTAGCTACAGTGAGGTAGAATCTAAATGATCTGAGGTACTGCTGGCTCATGTATCATATTTAGGCTGCTTACTGTACTTGAACACCTGCAAAGATGGCAAAAGTGCAGTTCAGATAGTGTCATCTTAAACATTTGAACAGAGTTAAGCCTTAATCTGGAAAGAAGATGGGATGCTGGGTTACCTAATGAACTTTAGAAATATCTGACATCAGAGGGAATAATTTCGCCTGCAAAATGGAGAAAAGGGAATAGCCCTCACACAGGGTCCCTAGAAGGGAATTTTTCTGTCATTACTTATCAATCACCATGGTATTAAAACATCACGAGGGCATCTGAGCATCTGTAGAGAATTTCTAAAACTTCCCAAAACTATTTGTCCCTCAGAAAAAAATACAAAGCTTCACAAGTAGAAGCAGGACTAAAGAAAATCAATTATTTCAGAGAGAAAAGTGAAGGGTAGGAACCCAGGGCAGAGGTAGATAAAATATGGGGTAATATTCCTATAAATACCTGAGCTATTGTTGGTCAGAAGTCTGAAGTTTTGGGGTTTTTTTTAATTAAAAATAAGTATGAAATCAGATAACAGAAATGGAGATTTAACAGGTAAACATGCGGTACAGTACCGGCATGATACAGATGGGGTGTTAGTCTCCATCAACTCCACAACATTAATTTTCCAACCAATGCTCAAAACTGGATATGCATTTTCTCTTATCACTTACTTGTTCAGAAAACAAATTGCATACTTTATATCCTGATGTAACGCATGCATAACTGAAGATTTTCCTAAACAAACGTAAGAGCCAATTTCAAAAAGACAATCTGCATATTATTAATTTAAGAAGAGTGGATGAAGTGTATAGTTCTCTTGCACTGATCTGAGTATAACTGATCGGACTGTAACAGATAGATCCATTATCTACAAGCCACAAAGGGAAACTTATCTCTGAAGTCAGAGAGGGTCCATAAGGAGCAGAGAATGTGCCATAATGTATCTTAGATTGGAGATTATAAGGACGGCAAAGAACAAGTGCTTAACTGCTTTCCTATGCTCGTATTTATTAATCATAATCCTCCAGGAAACCAGACCAGATGTCTTGAAACACCCTGGCCTAGTCACTTACTGATAGCAAATCTGGAAAAAAACAGTAGAATTCATTGAGCATAGTATCAAGCTAACTCCAAAAAGCTACTTTAAACACAATCAGGATAATACAGACTTTAAAATATAGTTATCGTACTTTCCCCTCTTCCCCCTGTTATCCATTCCTTGAACTACAACATATTGTCTCCTGTCAGGAATCAACATGAAAAGGAAATTACATGGCTGTCTAAAGTTATGTCTCCACTGCAAAAGAGTCTTTCACAGCAGCTTTGCATTGATGGTTTCCTTGATGTTACAACATAAGCAAAGAGAAAGCCTGGTAGTTTTCTCTTGGTATAACTCATACAGGTCAGTCTCAAAGGGTGGGAGAGAAACAATCAGAGCTAACTCCATTGGGGACATAGCAACATCTCAAAGTCTCTTGTAATTATCTTTTACTTTAGTTGCAAGAAAAAATGTGCTTTAAAAATTTAGGTTTTAACTGAAAAACAGAATTCTGAAGAAAATGGGGTAAAGGTTAAAGGAAGTCATGGAATAAGGTGAGTGAATACAACCTAATGCAACAACTTTCTTTATAGCAGGGTTGTCTTTTATTTATATTAGTAGGCTAACAATATCAAAACTTAATGATTAAGCACAGGTGCTGCTAATGGTTCATTGTTATCGCTTTAGAGAAAGAGCAAAGAGATAAACCTGTTCTTTCTATATCTGCTGGGTCAGGATGCAGTACTGCTGCAATTTCTCATTGCTATTTTTTGCACCTGGATTTACATCCTTCCTAAATATTAGCCTCAACTGCCTTATGGTTACCAACCTTCCTCTCCATTGCTTCTCACTAGCAACAAGACTGGCACGTTTCCTATCAGCTTCCACAATGCGTTATTGTTTCATCATATAACAATTATTACAGACAGAAAATTTGAGCACATAATCATATTCACTGGATTTTATACCAAACTAAGATAAACTGCACTAACCTAAACAGGATTACAATAGGAGCAGCAAGGAAATTCTAAAGCCCAGATCATTGCTTCGCAACTGAAATACTCTCAGAGGCATCAGTATCAGTGAGAGGCTCAGTTCACAGAATCACAGAATCACAGAATAACCAGGTTGGAAGAGACCCACCGGATCATCGAGTCCAACCGTTCCCATCAAACACTAAACCATATCCCTCAGCACCTCATCCACCCATGCCTTAAACACCTCCAGGGAAGGCGACTCAACCACCTCCCTAGGCAGCCTGTTCCAGTGCCCAATGACCCTTTCTGTAAAGAATTTTTTCCTAACGTCCAGCCTAAACCTCCCCTGGCGGAGCTTGAGGCCATTCCCTCTTGTCCTGTCCCCTGTCACTTGGGAGAAGAGGCCAGCACCCTCCTCTCTACAACGTCCTTTCAGGTAGTTGTAGAGAGCAATGAGGTCACCCCTCAGCCTCCTCTTCTCCAGGCTAAACAACCCCAGCTCTCTCAGCCATTCCTCATAGGGCCTGTTCTCCAGCCCTTTCACCAGCTTTGTTGCTCTTCTCTGGACTCTCTCCAGAGCCTCAACATCCTTCTTGTGGTGAGGGGCCCAGAACTGAACACAGTATTCGAGGAGCGATCTCACCAGTGCCGAGTACAGAGGGAGGATAACCTCCCTGGACCTGCTGGTCACACCGTTTCTGATCCAAGCCAAGATGCCATTGGCCTTCTTGGCCACCTGGGCACACTGCTGGCTCATATTCAGTCGGTTGTCAACCAACACCCCCAGGTCCCTCTCCTCCAGGCAGCTTTCTAGACAGACTTCTCCTAGTCTGTAGCACTGCATAGGGTTGTTGTGCCCCAAGTGCAGGACCCGGCATTTGGCCTTGTTAAACCTCATGCCATTGGACTCTGCCCAGCGGTCCAGCCTGTTCAGATCCCTTTGCAGAGCCTCCCGACCCTCCAGCAGATCGACACTTCCACCCAGCTTAGTGTCATCCGCAAACTTGCTCAGGGTGCACTCGATGCCTTCATCCAGGTCCTTGATGAAGACATTGAACAGGGCTGGACCCAGCACTGAGCCCTGGGGAACCCCACTTGTCACTGGCCTCCAGCTGGATTTCACACCATTTCCCACCACTCTCTGGGCCCAGCCAGCCAACCAGTTTTCCACCCAGGAGAGTGTGCGCCTGTCCAGCCCAGAGGCTGACAGTTTCTCAAGCAGAATGCTGTGAGAAACTGTGTCAAAGGCTTTGCTGAAGTCCAGGAAGACCACATCCACAGCCTTTCCCTCATCCAGCAGCCGAGTCACTTTGTCCTAGAAGGCGATCAGGTTAGTCTGGCAAGACCTGCCTTTTGTGAACCCATGTTGACTGGGCCTGATCACCCGGTTCTCTTGCATGTGCTTCATGATAGCACTCAAGATCACCTGCTCCATGACTTTCCCTGGCACTGAGGTCAGACTGACAGGCCTGTAGTTTCCTGGGTCCTCCCTGCGGCCCTTTTTGTAGATGGGCACAACATCAGCCAGCCTCCAGTCCAGTGGGACTTCCCCAGTCTTCCAGGACTGTTGGAAGATGATGGAAAGGGGTTTGGCCAGCACATCCGCCAGCTCCTTCAGTACCCTAGGGTGAATCCCGTCCGGCCCCATAGACTTGTGTTCTCACTACATAAGAAGAGCTGGTTACCTAATGATTGTTTGTCCCTTTGAAGAAGTCCCACAAGGTACCAGCACCTCTTCAAGGAATTCGTCAAGTCATAAATATTGTATTATTACATTTATAAATATTTATTAAGGAAGAATTTACCAACTATAAGAGGAGGCAGTGGTCAATACCTACCGATCCTCCATGGTGCTTAACTGATGTCCTTGAGGTGATGTCCAGTGTATCTACAGCAGATTAAAATCAAGTGGGAAGAGTGGCCTCCAGCCTTACCTGTCATACCTTGCCACCTGTGCTCTCATCTCGCAAATAACCAACCCTATTGCTCAGACTTTTCAACTGCTTTAGAAGCAAGTTTTCAAGTGCTTCAACTTAAAAACCAAACCACTATGTGCTAAGTTATTTTAATACATAAGTCTATGAACTAGAGCAGACCAGAAGCTGTTTTGCCATCAGCTGGGCTGTCCCTGCAGCACAGCCAAAACTTCCAGAGATAGCAGTGCAGGCAGGTGGGAAAGGAGGGTCAGAAATCCCAATGCAAGATCTTTCCACTACCTTAGATAACGAATTAAGGCACTCTCACCCCAAAACTGTGAACTGTATCTGTTTATCAACAAATCCTTTCATAAGTCTTTTTTATACAACTTCTGTGAATCTTTGATGAGGCCCTTAGATCTATTGTGTGAAAGATGTTTAATTATCATTATAAATTATGAGCTTGTTCCGTAAAGTTCTCTACCTGCAACAGAGCTTTACACACAAACACTACAAATCCACGTAGCTTCAGGCTTGCTTATCCTGAATGTCATCTGGGAAGAGGTCAAGACAGGGGAGAGGATTTGCCTCATCACACTCTAACAACATTTGGAGAAAGGAAGAAACCACAGCCCCCATTCCGTTAACAGGGCATGTGGCAGCCACTTTGCAGTACTAATCACTTTTTCAAAGCAACAGGATTGCAAACCAACTCGCAGCGGAAGCTCAAGAAAGTTCAGCGTTCTCCACTGCGCATTAGAGCCCCTCTCCCCTTGCACACTAGTTAATGCTACAAAAATACAGCTGCCAGTTCTCACGAAACAGCTGAGATTTGGTAGTTCTTACTGGAATACAAGCTGCATTAACACTAGGCATGTTAAAACTGTTGGTTCAAATATGTGTTACTAAAACAGTCAGTAGTAAGCTTCACTTGTTCAATAGGCTGTTTACAGACTTACATACCTCAAGTCCAAGTTAATGTGAATAAAAACTGAAACTAAAGTATGAGTGATATCCTTTTGATGTGGCTTATGTGTGCACTTTCCTTTTATAGCAGATGGATATTTTTCTTGCAGGAGATTAAGCTATAAATTGGAGAATGTTTTCCTTGACGTTTGCTGCTCTGGTCCTGATGGAAATGAATGTGAAAAATGAGTGTGAATGTTTTTTTTTTTAAAATTAAATTACTTGTCTTTATGCTCCTTGAAGTTTGTGAATGCTGAGTAACGCTGTGCTATGCCCTGCATTCTCTTCATAGGTTCTATGCTGGCTAAATTAATTACAAGACAAGCCTTTGGAATTAAGTGTATTTTAAGTTCAGAGGCATCTGTTTAGAGTCTTCTAATACCTCCATCCCCTTTGGAAATATACTTGTTAGTACGAGCGGTATAATTTTCATTTCCGTTGGGATGGTTATAGCAGGACTTCTTTAGTTTCAGGCACACTTCATTTGACCTATCAAGGGCATAGACTCTGAAGATGTTCTCTCACCATTTTTGTGTTCCTAGGTGACAGAAGTTAAAAGATTCATTTAAATATGCCCTATGTATTAAAAGAATGTTGCTCCTGCTGTTATTCTCTTCAAATACCAAGATGATTGTTATTTTTAAAGAAATAAAAAATACAAGAGAAAAGAATGCCTTAGAGATTACAGAAAACTGTAAGAACAATGTATCTGTCTTCCCTGTAATTGGTGCAAAAATAAAACATGTGAATAAAGTATTAAATATCAAATTCATTAAGTGGAATGGTGGCAATAATAAGTAGGAATAAATTGGAAATAAAACTGAGACTTCAGGAGGCTTGAATTCAAAGCAGGAGTAGATTTTGCTCTCTAAAATGATAGAACTTTGGGTTTAGTTTATAATTTTATTTTGAAAGTGCTGAATTTCACATAAATACTCAAATGAAGGAAGAAATGCCTCAAATATCTGCTTTTATGGAAAGGATTAAAGCCTGGCAGATCTATGACCTGTAGATCCCTAACATTCTCAAGGATGCAGTTCACCAGGCATTGCCAACAAATGAAAATGGATGTTAGACAGGGAAGCACAATTCTACCACATCTACAGCAGCATTCCACCAACACACCATGTGTTCAGCAAGTGCTGAATTGCAACCCACCATAGGTTTCAAACGTATTTAAGCCACACTTTCATTCACTTGCTAACAGAAAATGGGGCTGAATAGGTTGCCCTGAGACATTTTTGTGAACAAAATACAGTTTTGTCCCTTCAGGGTGTGTTGCTCTGTTGTGACAGAACTGGGGGAAAAGCAATACAAAAGAAGAGCAAGATGTTATCTGGCGTTATAGCTGCCGCTATCAGTGTTGCTGCTTCCAGTCCATGCTGGTGGTGGCCACGAGAAATGTGTCACAGATAGAAGGAGCTTAGAAGGAAGAAACACAATGGAGAAACACCTTATTGTGAAGGGAATGAACTAATGTAGAGGAAGGAAAGCTTATGTCCAAAAGGAAGGAACACTTCCCTACAGATTTACACTGTAAGACAACTGTAGCCAGCAACTGGTGCAGAAAGCCTGGCATCTCAGGAGAGAAAGCCCACACTTTGAACTTGATATCAAACATATTAACTAAAACTGGGTCTCCAGTCTAAATCTGAGCCTGGTGGCCTCCTTTGTCTTCACAGTATCGGTACTGAGTGGCATGATCCGACTTGCTGGTGCCCAGTCTTTGACACTATGCAAGATATGGGGTATTCACTCCCAATAGCTGAACTCCTGGATTCAGAGGAATTGGCTGTGCAGCCAGAATCAGGGAAGAGCCTCTTTACACAGAAGCGTGGCACAAACAAGACGGCACCAGCAGTGGGACCTTCTCTAAGAAGCACCTACACATTGGGAAGAAATCCCTGGACGCAGGATCAGTCTTTCCGTCATTGTACAACGGTCAACTACAGGGAAAAAAAAATGTCAAAAATCTAAAGAGAGTGGAATCAATTTGATTTCAGTGCATGCACTGGAAAATTTTACTCTGTGGTGATTTAACCTTGGATGCCAGGTGCCCACCAAAGCCACTCTATCACTCCTTTCCTCAACTGAATCGAGAAGAGAAAATACAACAAAAGATCAGGCTAAGGACAGGGAGAGATCACTCACCAGTTGCCATTACAGGAAGTTATTATTGGGAAATTGGTTTAATTTATTACCAATCAAATCAGAGTAGGATAATGAGAAATAAAGCAAAATCTTAAAAACATCTTCTGTCCATGCCTCCCTTCTTCGCAGGCTTAACTCCTGATTTTCTCTATCTCCTCCTCTCTAGCAGATAGCAGGGACCAGGAATGGAGGTTGCGGTCAGTTAATCACAAGTTGTTTCTGCCACTTCTTCCTCTATAAGAGGAGGACTCCTCACACTCTTCCCCTGCTTCAGCATGGTGGCCCTCCCATGAGAGACAGTTCTCCACAAACTTCTCTAATGTGGGTCCTTCCCACAGGCTGCAGTTCCATATAAACTGCTCCAGCGTGGGTGATTTCCACAGGGTGTAGTCCTTCAGGAACAGACTGCTCCAGTTTGGGAGTAGTGTGACCCTCATGGAGTTACATGTCCTGCCCGCAAACCTGCTCCAGAGTGGGCTCCTCTCTCCATGGATCCACAGGTCCTGACAGGGACTCCATGAGATCACAACCTCCTTCAGGCATCCACCTGCTCTGGCATGGGGTCCTCCATGGGCAGATGCTCCACCATTAACATCCATGGGCTGTGGGGGGCAGCCAGCCTCACCATGGTCTTCACCATGGGATGCAGAGGAATCTCGGCAGCAGCACCTGGAGCTCCTCTCCTCCCCTCCTTCTTCCCTGAACTGCAGAGTTGTTCCTCTCATGTGTTCTCACGCCTCTCTTCAGCTGCAATTCCTTCTGTGTAGCAACTTTTTCCTCTTTTTAAGCAGAGGTGTCACCTTCACGATGATGGGCTCGACCTTGGTCAGCGGTGGGTCTGTCTTGGAGCCAGCTGGTATTGGCTCTATTGGACATGGTGGAAGCTTCTAGCAGCTTCTCACAGAACCCAGCCCTGTAGTTCTCCCCCCCTGCCAAAGCCTTGCCACACAAACTCAATACGTACTGCCATGTACTTGCATCTGCAGACGTTTGAAACCCCTCATTGCAATACAGTTACTCCGCTGTGTAAACTGGACACAGTTTAAAATGTCATCAGCTGAAGGTGAAATGCCAAAGTACAAAGGATTTAAAAGGTCCTGAGCCATCAAAGGCTGTGGCCAAACTAGACACATCTTAGATTAAACATGCCAGCTAGCTAGGATACTTGTCATTGAAAGCATATCTCCCATGCAGACCCCGGGATGCTCAGAATGGCAGGAGACTGCCTGCAGTGCTCTCCCTCGTTTCCAAATTCTCCTTTGTTTGGTTGTTGCAAGCGTAACACTAACTTAGGATTAATTTCCTGACATTCATTTGGCTGTCCAAGATGCACTCTTCCTTTAACTTCCTTTCCCCATCTAAATTAATGTTATAAATTTATAGCCTTTCCTTAACTTTAATAAGGTTTGGTTTTTTTGTCTGGGAATTACATTGTGATGACAGCCAGAGCATAGTTAGGTGGTTCTGTATAGGGAGTACATTGCAAATCCATACATACTGTAAATCTCTTTTCTATTGCCTGTACTAATATTCTGCATATACCCTATCAACCCATAATCTTATGGTACGATTAATTCCTAAAGCACTGCTCATCCAGGTTTTGCATTAGCTTTTTCCTCAAAAACTTAACAGGTCTCGAGTAAACTAAACTGATGTGGAAAAGCTCTGTTCATTGGAATCTAGGGAAAAAATAAATTTCATTGGCACATTTTATTGTGTTTCTGAACAAAGCAATAAGACTCCAACTTTAGCTGAGAATAACTGGAATTTTGGAACTCACTGAAAAAGTTTTCTCTTGGAAGATGAATTAAATTGATAATTTTTTCCTAGATGGAGTGCACTTCAGGCTCATTTTGCTTTGTAATTAAGAAGAAAGCCAGAAACATCATTTACACATTAAGAATTTAATAGATATATTTTTCTAGCTTTATGCATTAGCACAGGACAGCCCATTAATGAAATAAGTCTTCCTTCAGGGTCAATTTAGATGGGCTGTAATCTTCTGCAAATATATTGCAAATGAGGATCATTTAATGATCTTAAAACTAACTGCCAGAAAAGGATTGTTATAACTCTCCAGACAACAAAAAAGGGTTTTGGCACGGCTTCTAGTATCTTTGTAATTAGCAAATGTTTAATTTCAACCCACCACATCACAAAATTGAAAATATTATCTTCTGTGGAGGTGAGTTTCAGACTGTCTGACGTGTGAGGTTAATTCTGAGTGAGGAAAAGCCCATGGTTGTGTTTGTCAGTCGATAAAACAACAGCTCGAGCCCTCTTCTCAAATCTGGATGCTACAGTTTGACATCTGAATCCCATGTCTGTATGATCAGGTCCTGACATGCAAGGAAACCCTAAATGAAAGCGTTTCATAACAGCAGTAGTAAATGGGTGAGAAGAACTATTTTACCCAGGCTAGAATTAGTAACTCTAACTCTGGTAATGGGATTGCTGTATTATTTCTAGATAATCACACAAAAGCACTGCTCCACATCCCGCTTTGTGTTCCGTAAGTGTCAAAGTCTCCTGTTTCCCCATTTGTCCCTGTACTGTCTTAATGCAATTGCATTTTGTGTTCCAAACTATGGTAGACAGATTCTCAGGAATCTGCAAAAAATATGTGACTCTGTGAAAGTAGACATTCAGGGACCCTGCGTGCTTTGCAGCTCATGCAACAGTCCCTCAAGTTTAACTGCTCTACAAGCCTTTGCTGATAATGTAGGATCACCCCTGATATTTCATCCTGCAGCCCTTAATGGTGTAATAGCAACCAGAGCACCTTGCTAAAGGATTTGAACTCCAGAGTGAAGTGTTTATATTTCAAAATTGGACTAGTGGAGTTTGTATAATGAACCATCACAACTGTTATCGACTCATACCTTAGGAAATATGCCATGCAGTTCATTCACAAATACTGCTTGTAAGCACATTACTGGCTTCAACAGTGAGCCCTGTTAACAACAAACACTGAGAATTTCTCCTTCTCTTGGTAACAAGATACTGACACAGACTTTTACTCTGCCCATGAGACACAGTACCCACTGACAGCCTGACTCTAGCAACATCTGGCAGCTAAGCATAAATGATAAAATGCAAACCTTGCATCGTGACCAGATCGTGTTTTTTGCATCTTTACAATTTACACAATATCTTTCTTTTTACCTCATCTTTCTCCCACGCACAGAGACAAACCTTCAGCCAACAGATTAGCTGGAGTATTTCAGTATCCCAGGCAAGGAGGAATTCATGTGCCTTTCCCAGACTGACTTACAGTCTTTCTAGCAGTTTTTCTAAGGTGTCTTAAATAAATGGGCAGTTTGCTAGCTCCATTTTGAAAAGTTGGTCTCTGTAGAACATTTCTGATTTCTTGAACCTGTAAAAACCTTGGAACAAATTTTGTATTCGTACAAGAAATGCATTCTTGATCTAAAATAGATCTCCAATTTCTCTTCAGGCTTATGAGTAAAAATAAGCAATTTTCATATTTTCTTTGCCTTCCTTCTCTCCTTTCTTTCCAAGTCACTTTTAGGCATTACTTTTAGTTGAGTCACATTTAGTCGTTTTGTGTTTCATACACTAAGAGAAGCAATTTTTGTAAATGAGAGTGGAGTAATGGCTGTTTTGTGCTTGGTTGGGAATTTTACTAATGATTTCAATGGAGACCTATTCAGATCAACACCAAATATTAATGGAAATTTTAACTTAAGCTTACATAAATCTATCTAGACGCTTCTAATGGAAATATCCAGAGTTCAGAAATCTGCTAATCTAATACTGAATGAATGGAAGTTAAAGAGTCTATGCCACCAGCAAGAGGCCCAGGGTTTTTGTTTTGCTACAAGAATAACTTTTGACTGGCTTAAAGATTTGTTTTAAAGAGAATAATGCAGTAAACTGTGTTTCCCAAGTTCTGACAGGGTTTTTTAGCTCCTTTTACCATCTGAAAAGATACTACATTAGCCTGTAGCAAAGTATCACTGAGTGCAGTATTTCTTTTGCAAGATCTGGCCAATACGATACAGATTTGGCTATCAGTTTCAAAGAGGGCTGCCTATTGACTAGTTGCATAAAAATTCAAGGAAGAAAGTGTTTGTGGGAACATCTTATAGGCAATTACTTCTCTAACATCATTTAATCTTTTTTATGTGTATACTGTTAAAAGTGCAAGATTACGCACAAATGGAATGGCAATCATTCCAGTGAAAACTATTTGCCAGCATGACCGCTTTAATTCACTGGCTCAAGCTCTAAGGAATAGTAGAGCTTTAAAAACAGGCTCTAGACATAGCCTGTATTGTTGTGATCAATTGAACTCCGCAAGGAAAAAAACCTCTGAGGCTAACTGGAGGCATTCTGTGCTTCCCTCTGTTTTATTGCACAACCTTAGACACAAAGTGTAAAAAAGGTCAAGACATCATGTAGGCTTTTGCATTAAGCAGCAGAACACTAATTAGTTTTACTGACAATGAGGTTTTGTGCTTGTGTTCTAATATTTTGATGTTTAGTTTTGCTTGAAAACGAAGTCTAACATGATACAAAGCCTCTTCTATTCTCTGTTGTCTTTTCCTCAACATTATTTTAAAACTCATCATGTGTTCTCCAGCTTGAGTGCTAAGTGTCTGCTGCTTCAGTTTTAATTTAATGCTCCCACTTCAAAGAGAACAAAAAAGCAAAACCTAATAGGCGATTGTCTTCATCTCTGAAGTGGCATTTGTAGAAAACAACAGGTAATAATTGTTTCCCCCAGCCCCGTCTCTGAAATTTGTCCTGCTGATAGCTGGCTGCAGCATACTCTCTGGGTATTCAACTCACTGCACTTAAGACACATTTTTGCCCTGTTTTCCCAAGGATATGTGCTCTAGTTATAATGATGAGAGGTTCTGCCTAAACAACAGGAAAACTTGCTAGTAGGCTTTTGCAACGAAATGATCTTTTATGAGATTTTTTTGTCTCTAGATAATGCTACTAATGCATTAATTCAGACTCTAGTTTCCTGCCTATATGTATGCATATGTTGGAAACAAACACCAGCCTTGGTGAGCTCTAAATGTCCCCATCCACAAAACAGTCACACATCTGATTAAGATACAGTCAGTTGACTGGGTTTTTTTAAAAAGTTAAAAATAGGTGTAAATGTCTGCAAGATTAAGGTCTGTCATCATTGTGGTTCCCCCACTGATGTGAATGCACAGTGCCTACCCCAGTGAAATGCTTATTCCATCAGTCACTAGTGGGATAGAAGTATTATGTAATAATAATAATAATAACAATAAAAATGTGTCACCATTAAATGATATCCCACTCATTAAAATATATCCATCCTACACTTTCTCGGAAGAGACAAGCTGTCTCTGACTATCCCATGAATCAAAGTGCTTCAAGACAACTTATGCCCAAATGCCAATCCAGTTTATTTAGCCAGACACAATACTGTGTCCATGTGGTTGCAAGGTTCTTGATTGCCTTGGAGAGCAGGCAGACTGAATGCTTGCCTGCCTAGAATGTACTGTGGAGAAATAACCTCCATTTTTGGCACAGAAGTGCTATTTCATTCAAAACAATGATACTGTTAAAAGTACAACAGTTAGGAATGAGAGCATTGCAGAGCCATACTCAAAAGCTCAATTCAGCAGCCACATGACAGGCTCAGAGGCAGCTGTAATGGCAGCAGTTCAAAGGTCTAAAGAGCTCAAAGAAGGAAGCCAAAAGCTACTGCAGAGAAGAATTTGTCATAACTTAGTATCCTGAAGCACCCAAGTAAATAAAGCTAGTAAAAAAAAATATGTGCTCTTTTTTCACCTTCTAGGAGAAATGGGAAGGGGGAAGGAAACAGATTAAGTCATACATAATAAAACAAGAGGGTCAATATAAACATTTTGTTTTACTTTAATTACAAACCCACTGCAGTAGAGCACTTACGCTGATGCTCCCCACTACTGCTCTCCTTTTCCTGCACCACTGCCAACAGTAATGAACCGGATGCCAAAAGCTGTCAGTCAGGGACTCCACTTTGAGGAGAAGTACTGCCCTGTAGTGAATAAGAACAGCAGGAATGAGGCTGGCTTTTTCTTTGGTATTTTGGAAGAAAACAGCCTAAACAGTAAAGCTGTAATCAAATCCACCTTTCCCCAAATACTTTAATTTCCAGGTTCTGGTTTCAGGGAGTTCCAACATGCAGTTTTCAACAAAGATCTGTGACAAAATTCCCATGCCCTGGCCCAGTGGGACATTTGCATCCTCGGGTGGGGCCAGGTTGCCATCCATGCACAAGACACTCAGAGTACCTGTCACCTGTATTAACAGGGTGGCTGAGGCCTCTCATCTTCTTATCAGGTCGAACCAATCTGTTACATCTCAGGGTCCTGGGATGTCAACAGCGCTCTGCATAGGAACATAAGGAGGGACACTGGGGTGGAACGGCACATGTCCCAGGCATCGCTCATCTGTCTTTCCAGAAAGACTACGCAAATGCTACTGCAATGCCAGACAGAACATTAACTGGCAGCACTGTAGAGGAATTTGGGGATAATGGAAAGCAAAAATTCCTCTAACTTCCTCTTAGAGTCCAGGCTTGAGTTTAGGTGAAATATGGAGTGTATGATCCAGCCCACGCTGGGCAGCTGTGAGCCCACCTGAGTGTAATATGAATTAAATGGTTCAAGCTAAAAATTCTCAGTTGAACAGAAGAGCAGGTTTTTCCCCAGTTTTACAAGTATCCATAAGAAACGAGTAGTATGAAGGTCTTTCAGCTTCTGATACAGCGATCTGGGACATTACATACGCAAGAACAAAAGTACAGGCTCTGTGCTGGAGGGCTCATAACACAATAGTGGTTTCTATGCTTAGCCTTAGCTCTGTCTCATTTACAACTGAGTCCTAATCAAGCCCATAACATTTAACAGCCACATATCTTTATTTCTATTGAGCAGCCCCCTCCTATGTGAGTAGTTTTGAAATTTTCAAAGGAAACATTCAAAGAGCAGCCCATTACATGACACCAGTACGTGAGTCAGAATTGTGCCTGATAGCCTGGTTGAAAATGTCATCTAATCTCTCCATTCCTAAAAGGAGAAAGAATGTTTAACTCCTTGCTCTTTTTGTTTATCTGCATATTCATCTTGGCTAATCTTGCATGGAAATCAGGAATGGGCTGTTGTTTGTTGGGGTGGTGTGAAATTTCCTACTTGTTTTTATTCACTGTGTACATTGGAAGCAATACAGCAAATCATTTTGGAAGGACATGGTTATTAGCACATCCCGATACACAGTGTGTCTTGTTACACAACTCAATATTTTTAATTACTTGCCTTGACTAGTGAGACAAAATTTAAAGTCAAGTTTCAAGTAATCCCTTTTATTGGACTAATGCAGCAGTATTGACAGTCATGCTTTAGGGATGTACAAAACTCTCCTGCAGGTCAGGAAGGGGTTGACTCTAAAGAATGGATTCCTATACCCAGAAAGCCGGTTTGTCAATAGTGTACAGTTAGTCCAATAAAAGAGATTACTCAAACATTGGCTTTACACTCAGTCTATAAAGAAAATATCTCAGCTTCTTAGTCAACACATTTATGACTTAAAGTATGTTCATTTTGTGATGAATCACTCCAGACTTGAGGGCTGCACTAAGTAAACCGTAGCTGCATCCTGACTACCAATACCCCCCAACCCAGACAAACAGTGGGTCCACAGCTTTCCTTGTTCTACATTCAAGTAGTTCTGCGTAGTTTGGGGAAGCTGCATTGACTTGTGCCAGCTAAGACTGTCCACAGACTTACAACATTAATGTTTATGTGCTGCTCTTTAGAAAGAACTGGTTATAGCCCTATAGTAAGATGTTCAAACTACAAAAAAAAAAGCAAAGAAATTCACTGTCATGAAAGAGCTGTATGTGCTTGCACCTAATCTGGATTGGCTTGGTTATGGTGTTTAGTGCTTTGGAAGGGCAGCACGCCCTCTGCCACCCTGTATTTTTATTTGCACCTCAGCAGAACGCTGAGGACCTGAGGGGTTACAGTACCAGACCCCAAGACAAAGTGTTTGTAGCCTGTGGCTCTGCAACCTGCTCTTAGTAGTTGGGCCTCCATACTCACACACTGTCTTGATGAGTTAGATCAGCTCAGAAACCTGCTGGCACTAAGCAACCTGCAGAAGGTACCAAAGAAAAGAATGGTTATTTTCCAGATTCAGAAAGTGTACCCATATTGCATTCCTGTCATCTGTTAGTTTAAAAATAGAAAGAAACAAGAATCTGTTTACCTCTCAATGCATGTTCGATTAAAGCCAAACCACCCAAAACATGGCAGTGGCTGGAAGTCACGCTAGCAAAGACAAAACTGGAAGGCAAGAAGCCATCACCCACTTAGAGTACAAAGGTGCATTTCATTTCTTACACTCCTGAAGTGAAAGCTTCACAGACAAAATGAATTTGGTAATGGAGTTACAAGCTCCTGAAAATACAGCTTTTATAAGGTAATATAAACCCTAACACAATTTTAATTATAGTGACACAATCTCTGCGCTATAAATAATGACATCTTTGACCAATATGATGCATAGTAACATGAAAAGTGATGTAACATAAGCAATGTCACTGCTAAAAGTTAAAGGGGAAGACATTTTTCTCAGACAGAATATCCACTATCAATTCAGACAGCACATATCTGGTCTAGATTTATGGTAGTGAATAATAGCGTCATGAATGCTAAAGTGTCCATGGCTTTCAAATAGTTTGGCAAATCTGTACATCAGAATCACTTTGAAAAGGAAGTACAACCTTTCCTCTGAGATGACTGCAACTAGAATAAAATACAAGAGCTAGAATAATATACCACTATTGAATAACATACATCATCATAACTAAAATAACATACTTTTAACATGGTTGTAAGTAAGTACCTTCATGTTTTGCATTTTTAATAAACACAATGGCAAACAATGTTATACATGAACTGAAATATCTGGAAGAGGCAAGATGTATGCACCAGTGAAAGCAGGAAAGTCTTTAATAATATGGAGATAATTCGATACCTAGAGAAATACTAGGGCTTTTCCCTTCAGAAATCAGGAGGTATTTGGCACCTTGTTAAAAACAAACAAAAAAAAGCAGATGTAAGTGTTGTATCAACATTTCAGTTTTGATGCACTTGCAAAATGCCAGGTTATAGCATTCAGGGATGTACCACTTATGCTAATCATATATTTGAGTCAAAGCAAAATATCTACATTATTCCTGAGTCCCTGGGCTCAATGGGATGCAGCCATGTGCTTAAGCACCTACTTAAGTTATGGCCTGAACCAGGAATTCTGAAAATAATTTTGACAGTCCTAATGAAATAAACTCCTGTTCAAGTTACCAGTTTTTCTGGCTGAAAACAGAGTAATATCTCAAGGCTTTGGTCATCAGCCCAATACAGAAGTAATTTCCTTACTGCTTTTCATTCCTAGGGAAATCTTCTCTGTGACATTTTTACTTCACAGGACACTGAAAACTGAAAGATAAACGTAGGATCCCAGTGAAATGCAGGCTGCCCTGGGACAGAAAAAGCCACCAATCGGTACTCAACGCAGCAGACAGCTGCTGGAAAAGGAAACATTTTGTAATAGAAGTAATGCTACACCTCATAAAATGGGCTGTGAAATACTGAGTAACTAGATGATAGAGAAATGAAGAGACTGACTTAACACTTGACACAGTCTCAGTCACCTCCACCAGCCTCAGATAATCAAGTTCAGAGCAGATACATCCTGCAAGATCACTGAAGGAAGTGAAGGTTACAGCGGGCTTAAAAAGCCCTTTGCCAGTGCCCCTCAACTCTTTCTGTCTCCCTCATTCTTTTATGACTGTTCCCTGAGTGATAAAAATAGTCATATTAACTTATACTGTCCTTACAACGTATGCATGGTCCTGCTCTAGACACTTCAGATTACCATGGAGAAGGCAAACCCTGAGTCAGTCCCTGGGGAGTTACAAACCCCTGTACTAACATGACTTACCCCTGAGGAGGAACTCATCCAGCCAGATTCCCTGTAGTTCTGCTGCTTCTGTATTAAAGTACTTCAGTGCCTTCCTAGCCAGGATACTGGCGAACTGCTGAAGCAGGCAAAGGCTGAGAAAATATTGCAAAAGCTAGTTTTGTTTTAGAGGGATATAGCCAGATAATGAAAGAATATGCCTAGAAGAGTTTACTTTTCAGTGGTTTGGGGCCTGTCTCTTCATCAGTAGACATCAAGAATAACATCTTGAAGTAAAGAGAATTATACCAGTGTAAATACAATGCTCTTCTGAAGCACAACCACACACAGATTACTGTAAATATGTAGTGATTCAAACCATACACAATTTTGCTATTTTGTATTAACATTTTCAACATGATTAAACAAAGCCCAAAGAATACAATGGCCCTGGTAAGAAAAATGATTTCTTACACATACATTTTAAATGAAATGCAATGAGACTTTGTGATTCAGACCTTAGTAGGCACAAAATTTAGAATAACTCTGTTTATCTGTGCAAACTTTCCTTAGCCTGTTGCAACTCCAAATGTTTTAACTGTTACACATGGGTGTTTGGTAGAATATACTAAATAAAAAGTTTACAAAGACTTTATTTTTCTCCTGCCTACAAAGGACTCCAAATCTTTACTGTTCAGCACAGCTGCCTAGAATAGGCACACTAGAGCTTTTGTCCAGTGAGTCAAACTGAGTGGGAGTGAATACCATTAACCCTTAAAACAGAATTATCTTATTCTTTTGATTTTACTGGACACTGTAATATGTTTGTGGCCATATTTGGAACACATCCGGCTCAATCTAGAAGGACACAGGGATAATAGATATCATTCAGATCATAATTAGCCATGTACTTGCAATAGCGGGATGTAAAGCAAAAGGAAAAACACTGAAAATGTTGGTTTTTTGTACTGTGACAAAGAGCTTTTTAAATGAGTTTGGGCATTTTTAGTGTCTGACTCATGTCTGGAGATTTCTGCTATATTCCAGAATCCTTTAACTTTTGTGTTTTTTATTTCTGCCTTTGACAATGACATGGTAATAGCTCCAGGCTTCCTACTGCCTTCTTGTGAATATTGCTCTCCTTTGTTTTCTGTTAGAGAGAAAATGTCAGAATTTTAGATAGCGGATTTTGTGATCATAGCAAGAGTTAAGGAAATTTTAGTGTATCCTGTGATGACAGATTGGACCTTCTTCAGACACAGTTATATACATTTTATATTCTGTTTCTCTTTTTTCATGAAACTACATCATAAACTTGTAGCAGGAACAAGGAAATATCACTTTAAGAGCCACTGATTTATCAAGCATTTATGTAAGTAGAACATTTTTACTATTTTACCAAAGTTTCACACAAGGCAAATACCTGCTAGACCAAGAATGACAGAAAGGACTGAGGTTGGCCCTTGCCCCACTGAGGGTCATAGGAGCAACGACAGTTTCTTCAGTTGTTTGAGGGGCAGGGTTGGGACCATCTAGCATTTGCTCTCAGGTGGAAGCCAAGGTTTATGAAGGAGCACTCCACAAACAGAGACTTTGCATGTTTGGTACCTCTAAGCCTGGTCCTGAAAACAACTGAGATTTCACTTTTCTTACATAATCCTTATGTATGTACATTGGTTCTTATGTAATCGTGGAGTCACATGCACCATCAAGCGACTTTAGTTAATACAGTATAAATACTCAGGTAGTACAAATCTAAGCTTGAATTGTCAAGTGTCTATGACTTTGAAAGGCACACTGGGCTTTTGAAAATGTACCTTACATTCCACTTCAGAAATTATTTAGACGCTGTGCATGGAAATTTTCTTGGCATTCCACAAGCCTGGGCTCCTAACAGCCCACATCTCTCTGAAAATAAATTGAGGCCCCTAAAATGTTTGCACTATTTCCAGATGGGAACCTGTGATCACTAGTACAGCTGATAGTATCACACCATCCAGAAAACCAGAAATATGGAATACAGAGCTTTCTGACAGAGCCGAGAACTCACTGTATTATTATGGTTTGCCATCGCACTGCCTCAAACAAAATATCTCCTTCCTTTCAGGCCGGGTGGCTGTGCAGCACGCTGTCAGCGTGCACATCAGCGTGAGGGGCAGATCACATGCACGCCCCTCCTCAGATCATACTCTCTGTCACATACAGCACTGACATTTGATAAAAGAAAGCCTAGAAATACAATAATAAGGACATTAATGACTTTACAGTGGCATTTGATGGCAAATAATTTTGATGATCACTGTATGTCCACTTTTGAGAGAAGGTCCGATTGCACATGGCAAGAAAAGAATGGTGGGTGTGAGAGAAAATGCAAAAGCCTAAAGTCTTTACTTACTGACATAACTCAGAAGTAATTCCTTTGATGGCACTGAATTTACAGTGGTGTCAACCTGATAGTGGAAGATGTCTAAAGATGGCAGAGACAGATGAGCAGGAGGATGGCAACAGGATGTAGAATAAAGTGAGAACAGATGCATATAGGATGAGTGTAAAAATAGAACAAAGCCCAGAGCCACAATTTTGCTGCAAGAGCAGCAAACTATTAATCGCAGCACTGGAGTGATGGAGCCTGCAGCACCTCAGCAGCCACAGACATGCACCTCTGTGAATTTCACATTTGATGGCAGAAAAAACTGTACAAGCCCCTCCACATTTTGCTAAATGAAGGCTCTAACTGGTTATGTGATAGTAAGGAGGAATTCCTAGCATCACTGTACAAAACAAAGAGTCTTCCAGAGATGCTAAATTGGATCTGACCATCATCTTGTACACTCCAAATGAAGCTGGCGGGAGTGATTAAGCAAAAGCAATGTGAAGAAAGCCTAAACATTCAGAGAGATAAAAAAATTGCTCAGAGTAATTCTTCACCTATTGCTTTGTGTTTTTTCTTTCTTCCACCCAAATACTGGCTAGAAAAAAGTGATAAAATGTCATTGAAAACATACAGCCAGGTACTCTGGGAATCCAGGAATGTGAAAGCTAGCTTAAGAGTGAGGGACTGCAAGTGCTCAAGCTAGAGACTCCAAGAAGAAAAGGAAAAGAACGAGAAGAGGGACACTGTGTAGGAGGTAATACCACATGCCCTGACATCTTAACACCAAGGAATATTAGAAGGCTTCGAGCTGCCTACAGACCTGACATTGAAACTGGAGGGGTCTGTACTTACAGTTTTCTTGGATACACTGGACTCCTCATAGTGCTTCAGTTTCCTTTATTGACTGAAAACATTCTAAGAAAAGCTAAGGCTTTGTTTTCACTACATTGTTACATTAGGGTATGATATGGGTGCTACTCTTGTCCTGACTTCACCCAACACACAGAGCAATTCAACCCGGGACAGGATTTGTGGTCCAACTAATGGGACGAGCCAGGATGAGACTGGAATGCAGGTGAATGCTTTTCTCCTGGCTAAGAATACCACAGAAGCCCCAAGAGTGCTACAATCTTCCATGCTTTGCCAAATTAACCTCTGATGGTACTTTTTGGAACCCTGTCTCTTTCCCAGCCAGTCAGAGATAACTTCTTAAGGCATAATTACCATGTTTTGACATGGGAGCTTTGCCTTAGTATGCAACTGGCTGCACCTGTGTTTTCTATAGCTTCACTGTAGCTGGGTAAGCAAATAATATCTAGGGGTGAGACCTTTCTTCATAGCCTGTGGCTACATGACCTGGCTACATGACCTGAGCCTTACCCTTCAGCTCCTTACTCATGGTTGTGCTGTGACACCAATAAGATTTATGCTTTTGGGGTCAACACTTCAAATCAGCATGTTCTCATGACATCACATGCAGGCTGTCTGATGAAAGGATGCATAGGACTAGTCACCATCGACAGCAGGAGAGAATGCAACAAAGATATGAGAAAAACTGAGCTCCTTACCATGTTCTGAGCCCTTTAACAAGATGCTTTCCACTGGTCCAAAATCCTGGATCTGTCTGGATCACAGGGCACTCAAGGAGCTGGGAGAGATTTCATGGGACTAGGGAAGATCCAGAGCTGACAAAAACTTGCATTAGTGACCTTGACCACCCTTCCCATTCCTAAAGCTTCAAAGAGGTAAGAAGACTAGACCCAGGAGAAGCATAGTAAAAAACGAGCAATAACTAAGACTGGCTGCCTAAGAAGAGAGAAGGCAATCTCTGATGACTAAAGACATATCATAGAAGAGACCTGCCATTGTTTGCACTGGCCCACACTGTGCAGCATAGAAGATGAGTATTTAGAAATGCTAGAGGAAAAATTCATGGCATTTATCCTTCCTTCCTTGGCTTGCAAGGGACTAGTTTTAGGCAATGATATTCTCACACTCCCTTTTGATCATAATTAGTCTTGTTCTTCTATTTCCTAACCCACTCCTTTCTCTCACCTTCTGCTTTTACTTTCCTTTCTCATGGTTTTGTTAACAAGAAATTATAAAGCTGTATTTGGCAAACTTAGGAGAAAACTATGACATGAATTTTGTCACTAGGTCAGAGGACAATAATTTATTTTCAGTGTAGTTTCGCTGTATTACTCATTGCCCTGTTCTGAGTCAGTATGTCAGGAGCATATAGTGCACAATTTTGAAAATTAAATACAACAAAATGGATAAGGGCAAAGTCATGCGTTTTGGTGTCATTTGGGAAGTTCATACTGGGCCCAAATAGGTTTCCTAGGACAAAATGTGTGTGATATTCACTCTGTTAAGAATCAGTCAGTAGAAAAATGGATTTCATATAACTGGTGAAATTAGGAGGAAGAAATGAAGCAGCTAAGAGAACTGAAGAGATAATGAAAACTCTTCCTATTGACCTTATTAAAGAATAAACAGAAAAGTAGGAGCTAAATTATTTGGAGAGTACTGGAGAAATAAACAGAAGGAGAACAAGATCAAAACTGAACTAAATTGAGTGGGGAATGCAGTCAAGCTTCTGCAGTTACTGGCACAAGAGTGACCAAAGTGACTCATCTCCTACACGGCCAACTTTGACTCCTCAACCCAAATGAACAGGTTGATGTTTGTAAGCAGATCAGCTGACAATCAGCCTTCAGTGGGGATCTAGAATGAGGTTCAACTGTTGTTAAGATACCTTAATTGATTTGACAGTGCACCCAGCTTAAGACAGTGAAGAAGCCAATGAAAATTAACTAATTAACTCAAATGACATTGCAGACTTTGATGGGAAGTATCCCTAAGAGAAAACAATGGAAGAAAGAGAGGAGTTTCAATACTAAATCAGACCAATGGTCTATCTGGTACTAGATATAAAATCCCTTTAACGGACAATTATGCAATGAGACACCCATTGCGGAAATTCTGAATACCAGGTGATTTTATTCTGAAGTAAGAGGACTTGCATATTTCTTTCTTACCTCATGTATCTGCAGATGTTCTTATTCTTCATACCCTGGCCTAATCTTTTTTTTTTTTTTCTTTCCTCCTTTTCTTCCACACAGGGGATTCCATAGCTTAATATATTGTATATACAAAAAGCTTTTTGATTTAGCAATGTTACATTCATTCAACAGTTCCCCTGTTTAGGTACTAGGACAAGAGTCAAACCAACCATTTTCTCCTACTGTATACATCTCACACGACAAATAACATCTGCCTTCTTGTTGAACGAAGCACAGAAACCACATTTTGGCTCCTACAGTCCAGAACCTTTTCAAGCATCCCACAATATTTATTGCTTTTTTGGAGAGCTTTGATATTTCTTCTACATCTTTTTCAAAGCATAACAACTAGAACTGACTAGAAGATCAAAGACAAGAACAGCACCTAGTGCCGGTATAAGTTTGCAGATGATTCTCAGTTCCTTTCTAATTTTTTTTTACCAACCTTAGGCAGTGAGAAAATATTTTTACTACCACACGCCATACTATTACTTAAGTCTTCTTCATGAGCATTTTTCTCGATTATATCAGAGAAAGCTGTCAGATTCATTCTAAAGAATGGTCCCTGACCCATTTTGAACTGGAAAAGGAGACTGGTATCAAAAGGAAAATGTAAAATCCCATCAAGCTTCACAGTTTCAGTCTTCTAAGCAAGGTACTACTTACTCATCTTGATAAAAGATTTCAGTCCCCCTTTGCAATACACAGGAGTGTTTCTATAACCTGGCTAGAGATCTTGTGAGGAAAACTGAACACAGTCATGGCAGAAGTTGCCTTATCTGTGAAGATGTACTCTAAGTTGTGTTAGAAACCACATGTAGAACAAGATTTGGCTAAGGAGCCTGGCAGTTTGAATCCTGTATTATGCTATTTGAATTGAGAAGCTATTCCTTCCTTCCGGAAGCACAATTGTTAAGGAGAGAGATCCAGGATGTTTCATTCATATAGTTCCTTTGACCTAATTTGTTCCTAATTCCAGAACTAAATTCAGAGTATTCAAGATCAACTTGAAGATTGCCAAGAGAAGTAAGAAAACACTTAACAGATCCTGTGACCAGCTTAAAGAGAGTTTAAAGGATGGAAGTGACAGATTTCTTCTTCAATGGAAGCTTTCATCTTACCTAATGGGAAGACTCCTTTGCAATCATTTCACCAATAAGGAAATGAGATGTCTTTTTTACTAAATGACCTGAAATGCATTTCATCTCCTATTCATAGACAATAAGACACTCAAATGTACAGTCTGTAAAGGAGTAGAAGATTAAATAAGTTAATTTGTTTAAGGAAGTGTCACACAAATAATGTCTATAGCAAAGGGAAAGAAGCAATAGGAAGCTGATTTCCATATAAGGTCTCCAAAATTAATTAATGGCAAAAAGATTCTGTAAGACACAGTAAGGGTTCTCTCATCTACACACACGCACACATTTTAAGGTCAAAGGGGACTGTTCTCTGGCATAACAATGGCCACAGGACCTCCACACCGACTTCTCTAATAAGCATACCTTACTGTGTGAGCTGTAATCCATCTTTAAGGGGAATATTCACTCTTAATTCATGACTCATTTTTACAGTTTAATGAGCTCAAGCTTAGCAGTAACGACAACAAGTCTATCAGAAGAACAGAATCCCACATACTCTGTGTGATGGGCATGCCACGAAAAGCATGTTGGAAGAAAAGATAATGTTAGAAAATTAAACCCTATCTTTTATCGTAAAATTGAATCTCATTTTTTTCAAACCTTGATTTTAGCAAACTAAGTACTGTGTGGCCATGTATCACTGACTAACTCACATTAAGAAAACATTAAGCAGATGCACTGAAATAATTCTCAGTCTGAAACAGAAAAGTCAGTATTATGATTTGCATCTTTCCTAACTGCTGTGTCCCAAGGGCAGTACAGAAGTCCAGATACTTTAGACCAATAAAGTTGAATGTATTGCAAATAACTTCAGGTCCTTACAGACAGCATGTTACGTGGCGAGTTCTTATTACTTCATATCTGCAAGATACACATACACTGACATCATGTGACAAGAGAAAACAAGAAATTACTGCAGATAGAATTTACAGATATCATTCCAGCTAAAGGTCATAAGTAAAATCAATCTTACATGGGAAGCAGATTTCCCATTACTGAAATATCCCTGGTATCTCGTGACTGCAAGATTGCTCCGTACATCTCTAGTAATAAGGTTAACTCTGGCCAGTATGACTTATCATACTAAGAGTTATATAAGAATTATGTTCAGAGAGCAAAAGGTGCTGGAATATGCAGAAGATGCTACCTGCAGCAAAGAATATTAATTGTGTTGGGGCTGGTGGAAATGTGAGCAGATGAAAAGAAAGGAACTTTGAATGGCAGTGTCTCATCTAACAAAGTCAGAGTTTGCAGCATGTGGAAAATCAAGGGTGATTACAAGACAACATCCTAGTGTAAACTAGCAGGGGAGATCTGGTGGTGATGGCAGGGAAGAGAGTACATACATTATTTTTTTAAGTGTAAAAAACTTAGAGCCAAGATGGAAAGGAGGTATAGAATAAAACTGAATTTCATAAGCATAAGAAATTCTTTCCCAGAGAGGAAAAAGTATTCTGAACATAAAGGAGAAAAGGCACAAACACATCATTTGTTTGCATTGCTTTGCTCTGACTGTAATTGAGAAAAAGCATTCTTGCAATGATACAAAGACACAAAAAGATGAATCCTATGTTATATGATAGTAAACAAGGAATGCGGGGGAGGGGGGGAGGAAGAAAGATCTAAAAGTAGATACTGTG